>NC_045479.1:2913525-3213525 GCF_009650955.1 Corvus moneduloides
TCTTAGGAGATCCACTTCCTCCAGCTGCTGCCTTGGAAGGGCATGGGTCCACTAGAGGCAACATGTCATGTGTGCCACTCCCATGCAGATCTCTCAGATTCCCTGTGCTGCCTAAAATGGCCTGTGTCTAGGGCACTGCATCACACTCTGCAGTGGCCTTTTATCTCAGCTGTAGGCAAACAAGGCCATCTAAAATAAAAACATACTCAGTCCACTTCAACAGCAAGTCAGGAAGAGGCTTGGTGATTATCTTCTAAATAAAAGCATCACTGTCCAAATTGGTATGGGCAGGAATTTAGTCTATCAAAGAAAAGCCCAGCTCACCCTCAGTCCAGCCAAACAGTTTGCATTTTCCTTGACACACAGTCAGGATGAACTTGTTCACTTTTGTCCTGCAAATACAAGCGCACCTAAGAAAAGGCAGCTACCACTGTGATATCTATCTTGAACTGGACATCTAATGCTGGTGCAGAGCCTTGCCTGCACTGAGGCTTGCATTGGAATCAGCTCCTGAGTATCTAAATCATATTCATTCACCTACTCCATTTTTAATAGTACACATTTAGGGAATCCATAAAGGCTACCTCTTCATGCTTGAGATCTCCCTTTAATCCTCTCAGATATAGAGAACATTAAACCAGCTTTTATTTCCCTAAAATGAAAGGCTTAGGATTTCACATATAGAAAGCAAAATAGCAAAACCAAAATGGTTTACTATTTTAAACAGAGCTACTTCCTGCATAAAACAGATCAACTTAGAAGATCCATTTTTTGATTATCCTTGTGGCTGAGTGTTCACAGGAAATAAGCTTATATACACATACGATATAATGATTTCTTTTCAGCCTGAGAAAGGATTATGGGCCAGATTCAGAGAGCTTATGCATAAGGTGTACATGAGGACACAGGGTATATGGAGCCTGAGTCCTCTCACGTGTGGTTCTTGAGCCCAGTCCATGGGGAAAGCTGAGGCCGTCATCATGATGTCACTGATAAAATCCATTTCCCTGCCAGCACACGCTCAGTCTGAACACACAAGGCAGCTTTTGACAGTCCATGTGCTTCCCCAGCAGCTCCCACAAGGGACTTGGGGCTCTACACTCAAAACGTGTCAAGCGACTGCTACGGCAGCACGGCTTCCTCTGCCTGCCCACAGGGGCAGGTGTGCTCCTAAAAGCCTGCAGACCTACATTCGCAAAATTATTTGTATGCACTGGGTCTGACTTTTATATTCATTCTATAAAAGTGGTCCCAAAGAGGATACGAAGGACAGCTTTTAGTGTGACTACTCGTTGTAGGCTTCGCTGAAATGTTTATTCAACAAATGAACAAAGACGCTGGTGCAATTCTGTCTTCACAGCTTCCTGGTACACACATCTTCACCCTGCCACGGTGAGAACTCAGTGGAGATAGGAAAATCTGCAGCTTCTGAAGTTGCAGGGTGGAGAAATGCTCAAGACACTAACGAAATTTTCAAGTTTGAACATGATGCCTAGCTGTGACAGAGGAAGACAAAATTGGAATGATTTAAAACCCAAGGCTGTCAGTCAAGAAGCATGTGAAGTTGTTTTTTCCTGATAATTTTCACAGGACTCTGCAAGACAGAACTCAGTATAAAAGCCTGGCTTTATGCCAGGCCTAGGTGGAGCATCTTGCTCCCAACAACAGAGAGACTTCCTTACTCTTCAGGTTCTCAGATTTGGGACAAACACCCTTGTTCTCAGCAAGGCTGGTGAACTCAGACACTGTCCCCAGGTCACTTTTGTGAAACAGTACAGAAGGAAGTTGACCTGAAATCGAGAAATGGAGTAAGTCAGGTACAGGGGTGCCCTGAAAGATGCCTCGGCTTTCTGCAAGAGCTGCTTCTCCTCCTTTCTGCATGCACCTGCTCCATGCCTGCAAGGTGGCTCCAGCCCCATTTCCTGGCACCCACAGCTGCAGATGTGTGTGAGTTTTCTGGGTGTAGAAATGCAAGCAGGCTGAGAGGCTTTTGCCCCAGGGAAGAAAGGAAGGTGGAACTGAGTCAGGCTGACTTGGCTGCTGTGTCAGAGAAGGTGAAACAGAGCTGCTTCTCCTGGCAGCTATAGAGAAAAGGATAATTAAGGAAAAAAAAAAAAAAAAAAGGAGAAAAAAAAGAAATGAGATTGGATAGGGTCTTGGTAGAAAAACAGGTGAGCTGGCCTCATTCTCCCTCTGTGGTGCTGGAAAACAGGGAAGCTGACGCAGTCTGCTCTCTGAGTAGGATTTGGCAGACAAATGAAAGAGTGAGGTGGCTCAGACAACTCTGCTGCTTGAACATCTGTTCCTTGTCTCCTTGAGAAAGGGGAGCAGGGTGAACCGGAGAGCGATGCCTGACAGGACACATTAGCTCACAGGTAGCCTGTAAAACCATGTTGTACCAAAAAAACCAAACCCAACCCCAAGAAGAAAAGGCCAGGATTTCCAGTATCTTACTGCAGGTTTAGGACCTACCTGTTATGAAGGAACAAGGCAGTTTGACTGGGTGATTTAGACATGATGTCAGGAGAGTGACCATGGTTAATTTGTTTCCATGTGCTTTTCTGGTATTTATTACACAAAAGTTGTGCCTACCAGCACACACTCTGTACACTCTGCAAAAGGTGTTTTGAACTCAGAGACACACCATGAAAATAAGATGCCTTAGGGTTATAAGGTGAGTGCTGAAGTACCTCCTGTTGGTCAATCTTTGGTAAACCTGACCAAGGAAGTCCATATGCTTTGTTCTGAAGGTGTATTTCATGTTTGTTCTCTGTTTTGCTAAGTTGAAGGCAGGACAAGTCACAGAAGAAGAAAACAGTGGTACAAGACTGCTTCTCATTATGGCAATAATTGCTTTAAAATTATTCTCCACAGCCCTTCTTATCAAAGATAAGCACACAAAAACACTTCTCTACCACTGTACAGCTTCTGTGTCTGAGGTTGCCATCTGTCTTGATTATCCTGCAAAACTCCTAATCTGTCCTTTGTGCTTTATTGTGCCATGGAGCTGTGGCACATGCCTGAAGCTTTAAACTGATTTAATTTCCCACTCCTCGAAGAAAACATTTTACTGTTTGCATTCTTAAAGAGAAGAATGAGTAACAGGGCTGGTTTGCCTGTAGGACTTCATTTAGGCTTTGCAGCTCCATAGGTCTCAGTGCAAGTTCCCCAGAGATACATGGATGGCAGAGATAACAAAAATGTGCAGCTGAAGATGAAGAACACCATCTACCCTGTGACAGGTCATGAGGATGAGCGGGCAACTGCTGCTAGTAATTAGTCACTCAGTTGCAAGTAAAACCTCTCTTTGTTTTTTCACTTTTATCTCCCCACTAGTACACTGGACAAGGTTTTTACTTCCCTGCCAGAGAAAATGGGAATAATCCCTTTGACAGAGATATCATCACAATGAGTACTGCACAAACACTGAACTCCTACGACTCCCAGGTTCTAACAAATACCTGTCGCCCTCCATGCCCTACACCAGCAATGCCCTCACTCCTCTGCAGAGTACAGCCAAGCAGGCAGGACATGATTTTTCAAGTCTTTATCACCTGCTGGCTGGTCTGCTCAGCCTCTTTAGACACAGCCAAACTCTCAGGCAGCAGGGCACCAAGCTGGCAAATATGACTGGCTTTTCTTACCTCTTTGCCAGTGCCTAGGATGGATGACTGAACTTGCTGAAGCTCCCAGGAAAGTGTCTGTAGGATGGCAGCTACTGCTTCAGGAAACAGAAAGGATCACTTGCACTTGTTGCAATGTAATCTCCATTCCCAGCCTCTGCCACAGCCTCAGTGAGGCATTGTCCATTTCTGGACAGAAAAATTTAATTAAATTAAGCTTGCTGAAAACCTTACAGTGGCTCCACTCTTGAAGCCCTTTGTTATCCAAGAGAAATATACAGGCTTCCTCTGTCAACTTCCTTTACAAAACAGATACAGGATAACATGTCTGTTTTTAAACCAATCCCAAACTCTAGAAAGGTGTGATTTATGTACTACAAATCAAAGAAAGGGGAACACAGAAACATGGATACCACAGCACCGTTGTGGGTAGACCTACTGGGGAATTGCAGTCAACAAAATGACAGACATGAAAACAAACTAACAGGTGAGGAGCATGAAATGCCCGGCATGCTGAGAACAATGCAGTTTCTGCAGGGGAGAAAGGGGAGTGAAGTCAATTGGGCAGAAGTTACTGTGGATGAGATGGAAGAGACATTGCAATTCTCCCAAGTGACTGGAGTACTGAGCATTTTCCATAGATTTACAGAAGCACAGAGCAAGGACATCAACTTGACTAGAAGGATGAAAACTGAACTTCCTTTTGCTCTCCCTTTCTTTGACCAAGTACAAAGCCAGGAGAAAGGGAGAGGCACAAGAGGGCTGGGAAAACTCTGCTTCATCTGCTGATCTTTCATCTTTATTTGTATTCTAGAACAAGAAGAGAATGAAAGTTCATGTTTCTTGAGTAGACTGAGCAAAGTGTGGTACATTTTCTCTGAATCCTTGTAACCAATAAGTCTCCAAGATGAAGAAACAGCAGCTGTTCAGTTGCTTGAAGCACCTGTCCACTTTTGGCTCTTCACTCTTCTCACATGAGAAGCCTACAGCCAGTTTCACATGCTGCTTTTCATAAAAGAGAGCTGTTTTTATAGACTCATTTTTCAAAGTGTTACCCAAGAACAGAAAATAACTCTGCTTAAAGTGAGATTTTGTTTTAACATATCATGTGATTAATTTGCTTTTGTTTTTCTGATTCTTTTATAACATAGAACAGAAGTCTACCCCATTGATCTCCCTTTGACAACAAAATATTGTTGTAGACATATAAAGTATGGGGGTTAGGCTTGAGAAACACAACATTGCCATTATTTTCTAATCTCTCAAAGATCTTTATGAACAACACAGTACAATTTGCATTCAGACAAATCACTTGATTCAGTAGATTCAATCAAGGCAGCTCCTCCCACTCCCACTGAATGCCTGAACTGTGGAATGAATGTCCTGCTGACTCACAAAAAAATTAGCAGATCAGTGAGAACAAAGGCTATGCAAGGAAGGTGCCAAACCCTGCTGAGGTTGCCTAGCAGAAAAATTGTTTTATTTGATATGTAATATAGTTAGCTGCACACACTTTGCATTAGGAAAATGAATCCCAGATAAAACTGATGTTGTCTGGAGGAGAAAGAGCTTGAAACAGAAGTGAAATGAACCTTGAACTGTATCAAGAATGAATTTGAATGTATAATGGTGCATGGGTACCAGTATCACTACCAGAGATAGATGCTGCTTGGTCTAAGGTCTAAGCAAGCAACAATCATCCTCATAAGGTCATCTCCAATTTGTTGAATGGATATGATAACATCGATATAAGTGCTGCAAGAATCATCTACTAAAAAGCAGTGCTAACAGTGTCTGTCTCTTTCTGCTCCAGTTTGTAAAAAAAAATTAAAAAATTGTTAGCAAAGTGGGTCTTTTTCTAGTCTGCTCCTCTTCATTGGGCAGGATCTGAAAGCAGAAATTTATTAACACACTGTCACAAACACAAAACATACCTCTGGCAGAACACCAACCCAACAAAATTTAGTGGTGGTTTCAAAAAGCACCTGTGCACAACAGTGCTGACCTTAGATAACTTCAGAGTCTTGAGTGGGGGTTCATGGCCCAGCAAAGATCCCACCCTAATAAAGCATGGATCCAAAGCTACAGGAATGGAAAGCCTTCACCCTGAAGTGTCATTAAATACTGAGGGTGACTTAAGCTCAGACTTGCAACTGTAGGTCTGACTGGTTTCGACTATTCATAGAAAAAGTACCACCACTGCCTCTTTAAAGAGAGTGATTAAATGTCCTCTCCAAAAACTGCATTTGGAAATAAAAAAACCCCCAATTGTTTAACAAAGGTATTGCATTTAATATCTGCATGAACATTATCAATTGGACAGCATTATTTTCCATTCAGTGAGAAACTTGGCATTCAAGTCTGGCATTAATTGTGAAAAGTCTGGTTCCATCTTTGCCAGTGCCTTCTTTACGTGACTGAGTACGTCCCCGTCTGCGCTTTTCCCAAAACTGCAGATTTTCTCCCCAGAACAAATGACGTATTGTTGTCAGAATTCCATGCAGTATCTTACACCAGCATCAGCAAGCCTGAAAGCGTCCAACAATCTGTCTCTGTGAGAGTTTAGAGTAAATTCATGCACAGGAACTGAAATGCACCATTCATTCCAGGCATAACAGAAATTGTTGTGTTCTTCTCAGTGGGTAACTGCACTGGGAGCTAGCAATGAATGGGATTAGATGGGATAATCACCACTAAAATAAGCAGACCCAATGGCTTTATTGGGATGCTGTCCAATATGCCAGCAATTAATTGAATACAGGAGGTGACTAAGCTACTCTACTTTCAAACTATATAAATAAAATGCAAAATTAATTCAGATTGAAGCAGTCCATGAGAGCCAATGGACTTGCAAAGCTTTGTACTGTTTCTGAATTTAGGCCACAGTTATCACAGCAATACACTGAGGAGAAACTGAAAATGTTTTTCTTCAACTGCCTATTGTTTGGGTAGTTTATGTCTACCAAAATGGCTTTGGATAGCATCTGTGGTTCCCACTAGCTTCACAGCTGAACAAAAAAATCCCTCATGACACTATAAAACACAATGTAAGACACAGAACTAATTCTGTATGGTTCTGCATGCACTGGGCAATCCAAATGCACACAAAATTGCAGAATTAAACGAGATACACCGCAGTACTTTGGTAACTTTACATTGTTTGTTGGTTAATTGTTGGGTTTTTTTAAATTTTTTTGTTTAGTTGCGCCGGTTTTACCTGGGGTGGAGCTGATTTTCTTCCCAGTAGCTGGTATGGGGATGTGTTTTGGATTTGTGCTGGAAATGGTTGATGTTTCAGATGTTTCTGTTATTGCTGAGCAGTGTTCGAAGAGTCAAAGGTTTGAAGGCCTTTTCTGCTCCTCACTGAAGGCACTGAAGAGCAGTGTTTGAAGGCCTTTTCTGCTCCTCACCCCGACCCACAAGTGAGTGGGCTGGGGGTGCACAAGAAGTTGGAAAGGGACACAGATGGGCCAGCTGACCCCAACTGACCAAAGGGATGTCCCAGACCATATGGATCATGTTCAGCAAATAAAGCTGGGGAAGAAGGAGGAAGGGGGAAAACTTAGTATGATGGTGTTTGTCTTCCCAAGTCACCGAAGCGTTGATGGGGCCCTGCTCTCCTGGAGGTGACTGAACACCTGCCTGCCCATGGGATGTGATGGATGGATTCCTTGTTCCATGTTGCTCATGTGCACAGCTTTTGCTTCGCCTCTTCAACTGTCTTTATCTCAGTCCACGAATTTTCTCGCTTTTCTAATTCTCTGCCCCATCCTGCTGCAGGGGACAATGAGTCAGTGGCTGTGTGGGGCTTGGTTGCCATCTGGGGTTAAACCACGACATTAATATACTAACACAGAAACAGCTTCAGGGAGAAAACTGAAATTGTCTTTCTACAAGGTCATTAAGGCCCTTGGCTGCTCATAACAGAAGCAGTTCCAGATTTTATTCATACATTCTGAGCCAGATCTGTACTTTATAATCCTAGAGTTTTCAGATTACTTTTTTTTTATGACTCTGGGCATGGGAAAGGAAGGGTTTGGTTAGGGGGGGTGGGGAAACAGAATAAGACAACTTTGTTTTTCAAATATTATGAAACTCAAAAGAATTTGTTCTGCAGAGCTGTTAATTTTCCTATTTGTTCTGCACTCAGTTACAAGAACTTGCTTTGTGTAACAATGTCTACATTCAAAGCTGTTATCTTTCAAGTAGAGTCTCAGATTTTTACAGACAAGGTGCTCAGATGTCAACAGCAGAGGAAGGATGTATGAGATTTGATACGTTTCAAATACATGGGGAATTAATGTTTCTTTTAAGGCAGCATCCCTTCTGCCTCTCTGGAGGGACCTGTCTGTAGATCCATTGTGTTTTAAGCACAGGCAGTACAGATACAACAAGAACTGATTCCACATTATTTCCTGACATGTCAGTCTTCTGGATCTTTACTTTCATCACTGTTCTAGCTGGCAGCCCAGCTTATCTTATTTTCCCAATATCTATCAAAGGGAACTTTATTCAGATCACTGCCTAACAGGAACAGGGAGGAAAAATGAGCCTCCCCAGGTACTGTAAGTGTTTCAGCAATCCTGCTACCTCAGTGTAATTACAAGATGGCAAAATGCTGTTTGCAGGAGACCTCTCATATGTGACAGAGTGTGCTTTCTGTAAGATGTCAAGCCTCTTTTTTGTGTCAGTTTGCTGTGTGGCAGCTCAGTGCTGCACAAGAAGGAGGGATGCACGGATCAGATCGTGGGATCACAGCGCCGTGTTAGTTCTGTGCCTGTACCTGGCTGACTGTGTCAATAGAATGACTGGAGAGAACTTTCAGAGCTCACACAATGTGGCATCATGAAGACATACGGTCCCTTACACTTCAAAAATAACTCATTTGTTTTCAGGGAATAGAAGAGAGAAAATCGGACTTTTCAATGGGGGAGTCTTTAGAGTCCAAATCACACTTTTTCATCTTTTCATGATTCTGACTCTTTTAAGGGAAAAATCTCTTTGGACTACAGCTCTCTTTTTGCATAATGCTACTCTGGAATCTTCTTCAAATGAGATGATAGCTACCATGTTTTAATTTAATCAAAATAGAGGAGACCATGAAAGATGGTGGCAGGAAAGAAGAACAAGCGTTTACATGGCAAGGAAGAATATTTCTGTCTTCATGACTTTTCTAGGCCGGTTTTATTTCTTTCTCTCTGGTTTTATTTTCCTTCCTCTTCTCTTGGCCTCTATTAATTTTTTGCTCCACATTATACATAGCAATAGTATCTCTTGCAAAGGTAGGAGAGCAGAGCAGAGATGGAAATAACTTTAGACTTCTCCTTTTTAAAATACTGGTCTGGTTCTGATTTTGCCTTCCATTTCACTGCCTTATTGCCACCAAATATTGGCTTTGTAAATAGAGAAGTGGGAATTTGAAGTTAAGCCCATGTACCAGGGAAAGCTTGCTATAATATATTAGTAAGAGAAAACCTTTCTTTTTAAGACGGCCCAAGGGTATTTTCCTAGTCGACAGCTGGCCTAGTTACCATGGAAAACAGAAGAGCTGGAGGGCAGGCACAGTAGGAAAATGAGGCAGAGACCTACATGAAATTGGGTTGGCTTAATTTGCAGAGGCTTGGTGAAATTAATCTCTCACTTCAGGCACCTTGTTGCTCTTTCATTGCTGGGAATAGACATAGAGTTTCATCTAGGTTTAAAAGTCCATCTCGGCTCTGCTGAGACATGTTCAGCTGTGGCACCAGGTCTGAACAAACTTTGAATAAAGTAAAATCCCTTTTAATGAACCCCTAACCAAGATGGTGTTACTTCTTAAGCTTTTACCAAAGAAATCTTGCATCACTCTCTTCAGATCAAACTGAATTTTAACCTTGGTGTTAAAATCCATAGATTTTAATGTCAGAAGAATTCCAAGCAGATATGAGAATGAAAATCCATCCTGAACTTTACTTGAGAGGTAATCTTGGCAAAATTATTTTATTTCTCTGTGCTTCTGTTTTGCTTTTCAGAAGTGGAGAGAATTATTTCTCATAGGTTTTCCACAGAATGCTGTGTTTGTTTCTAAACTGCTCTTATGCCAGAGGTAAATGCCATTGTAAATAGGTCTTTTTAATAACATTGCTACCTCCTTCCCATGTGGGAACCCATCTAGCCAGCATCTTTCAATCATATGGGAGACAATAACAGCCCCAGGCATTTTTTTTGCTCATAAGAAAACAAAATTAAGATTCAGTTGTTGTGATAAAAAGTCCAGGTCTGGTTCCAAGATTCACAATCACATTTGTGGAAGTATTATTGCAGCAAGCAGATGTCATATTTCAGTATGTCCTGAGTCAGGTAAAGAGTGGAGCAAGCTCTCCAGGGACAGTCACTGCATTGGCAGAATAAATATAGATCAGCCATCTGACACAGAATGCTCCTGGGACTTTGAAGCTCCCTGGCTCTGCTGTCAGCATCTTTCTTGCCCTCAGAGTGCTGTCCTTGTGCTCAGTCCCTGTGAGGCTGCAGCTGGATGGAGGACTGAGATGCAGAAATTCCATCTTTCCTCTCCTCTCCTATCATATATGTGCTTGGTGAATACCCCTGAATCAGCCACATTTCTTCCTAGATGTGTACTCTGCTGACAGACCAAAAATCTGTGTGTGCCAAAAATTAATATGGGTAAGTGCCAGGTTTTTTCTACCAGCAATACTCATGGGCTGGCAGCCATGGGTGAGCCAGGCACATTATTGTTTAAATCACCTTTAAATTGCTGGTTTAAAAACTCCTAATACCAAAGCTAAGCAACAGCTGAAGACAGCACGTGTCAGCTTTGAATTGATGCAAAAAAGGTTTAAAATAGGGCATCCTTTGAACGAGGCTCCATTTTCATCCCATGACCAAGCAATGTCCTTCTGAGTGACACCCACAACAAAGCACTGGCAGTTCAGGAATGTTTGCCACCGTGGCTGCTTCAAACCCCTTTGACAAACTGCCCTATCCACAAAAGCACATACATGAGATCTGAGGCACTCAAAAGCTGCCTAAGCAGCGCCTATCGGAAAAGTTTAATTAAATTAAAGTGCTTCTCCTGATAGAAATCCTCACACCCACTGAATGACATTGTGGAGCAGGTTAAATAGAAGAATAAATACTGACTTTTAATACCAGACTCAACAAAGGAAATGCTACAGAAACGTCAAAATCTTGTTTACTGTTTGACCTTCTCCATATCCAATGCTCACAGGATAATTATTGCAAATGGTAGAGGCTTTTTTCCCAGAGAGAACCCCACCTCCCTTGCTGATGTACAAACGAGGTCTTCCTTCAGTTAAAAATGTATAATGTGTTACAATACTCATGATGAGGGACTGCTCTTTCAGTTAGTCCAAGCCAAAGAATTTGACTGTGGAAATCCCTGTTCAGTCCCCTCTTCATTAGCCAAGATGGCAGCTGCCACACCAAAGCTAACGAGCCTGATTAATATCAATTCAGTAAATTAAATTTTTTTTCCAGACATTAATTTTGTATTAATCCAGACATTTATACTGATTTAATATCAGCTGACATAACATAATTTCTCATTTAACACTAATTGAAAACTACTGGTTTCTTATTCTAAAAAGCATTTGCTGTCACTTATAACTTACGGCTTTTTATAAAGCTATTTTTCAAATAATATCATCATGGAATTTTATGTTTTCTGCCTAGTTGCAGAACCTTTATATGCAAGCATGTGACTGGTGATGTGGGAAGAATGGAATAATCAGGTAATTTCTCTTAAAGATATTTATTTTAACAACTTTCCTTCATATTTTCCATTATATGTCTGTGAAAGGACTGATTGAAACAAATGAACAAACGAAAAAACTCTTCATTTAAGCAGTGTTGAACTCAGCCCCTCTAGCTATTTTTTTTTCCCCTTCTAAATAATTTTGGGTTTGTTCAGCTTGCCTTCAGGCTTGGTTTCTTCAGATGCTACAGAAGAAAGAGCACATCTCTATTTTTGTGCCATTTGCTCTTATTATGATGTTAAAAATGTCTATCCCGTGGGTTTCACCATGACAGTCTTTCAGCTGAACATCACCTGTGTGGAACACTACAGAAAGTTATTGGTGAAAGACTCCATCCAAGAGACAGCACCTACTACAAAACTGGTTATTTGGAAAACACTCATAACTTTCTCAATCCTTCCAAAGGTGAGAGCACCCTTTGTGCCCTTATCTAAGGACTGTCCTGGTGGCTCGAGAATTGAAGGACTGTGGAAACAGAACCAGTAAAGAAGCAAAGACACTTGCAGAATTCATTTGCAATGTACAGGAACAGGTCAATGATGTCAGGAGGGACCTCTGAAGGTCCCCTGCTCTGGCCCCTGCTCTAATCAGAGCTACCTCTGCTCTTGGATCAGGCTGCTCAGAGGGCCTGCCCTCGGCTGCGGGTTGGGAGAGCTCCCAGGACAGCGGAAGGAACAGCGGTGCGACTTGACCAGAACATTGTGGGTGCCCAGAACAAGAGGAGTTTCAAAAGATATGACTGAGTGACAGGCAGGCCTGTCACTCAGCCAGGAACATGAATAAGTGTGCCAAGGGCTGCTTTTCTAAGCTGTGAGTGTCACTCTGGTCTGTCTTCAGCCCCATGAATCGCACTGAAACTGGAGGGCAATTTCTGGCAAGCCCTTCAAGCCAGAGCCCAGCTGTCACAGAACAGCGAATATTTCAAAATTCCTGTGATACAGATTAATTTTAGGCTAGGAACAAAGACTGCACATTACACTGTCTAAACTGAGTCTGTCAGAACTACCCTTGTGTGTAAAGTAACAGAGATTGGGGTTTTGCCTATGGCACTGCCTGGGCAAAATCCTCTCGTGTGTTTGCAGTGCACAAAATGCAAGGGCTTCATTCTCTGAATGAACAGCTGCCTATTTACCGCTCTTTGGCCCCAAGTCCTTCAGGTTCTCAGAGAAGTTATGTCAGGCAAAGGAGGACAGTTCAGTCAGCCTCAGGATTTGTGGGAAGTGATCAAATATGAGTCTCCAGGGGCTTTTCCAAAAGGAGAGTTGATGTCTGTTTGTTTTCTAGAATCTGTAACTTAGACTGAAACAGAAGCACAGAGAGGTTACATTTCTAGGCACAAGGGTCTTCAGGGGAACATACAGCAATGTAGGAATCCAAATTACACTATACAGGAAGGGTAGAGTAGTGGCACAGGTTATACTTGGGAATAATGCTTTTTTATGGAACTGGTTCTAAATCTCCCAGTTCTCTTGGGAAGTCACCTGAATCTAAATTTAACTGCTGGTAAAAAGGATTATTAGAACACAGCAGAACCGTGTTACTTACAGTACTAATGTCTGCTTTACTCTTGCTTTTCTGCATCCTTCCTCCTACAAAAATATTTTGCTTGCTGTCCTTTAGTCCCTCAGTGATCACTCTTTGCTCCTTTGCCTGCCTAAAGCATATTTTGTGTCACTTCAATCAGATCCACAGTTCTGTGCAAACACTGGGAACATGGTGGTGATTTCCGCCTTTCCCAAACCAGTGAACACCGCTCAGACTTCTGTTTCTGGGAGAAGAGTTGGGATCTTGAAGCAGAATAGACAGAAGTGTTTGCAGAGCCAGGTGGAGGGAATTCCCAGTTTCAACCCTTTCCACTGCCAGAATCATGCTACTTTGCACATTGCATCCTCTACCCACTTCCAAGTGAATCTAGAAGAATCTTGGGAATGAAGTGGAAGGAGGCCTTGGGGGAAGTTATTTTAATTTCACTGGATGACAGACTGTGAACAATTGCTGGGGGAGGCTGAACATGAAAACTGAGCACTTACGTAAGGGAAAAAAAATTCTTTTTTTTAATCTACTTGGATATAAGCCTTGCTACACAAGCTAGAAAAATCAAGCATAAGAAGCATAAAACAGGATTTTATTGAGAGATATGTTGAAGGTGGCTTTGCTGTTTACACTGAAATACTTAAGGGTCACCCTTTATATCCAAGGATTTGAGCTCTACAAACCACTTATTAGATAAGAAAGGAAATCTCTTTTTGTGAAAGAGGGAGGGTGCTGATTTGAAAGGATCGTCCACCTGTGTATGTGCCACTATTCAAGTAAACACTCAATAACTTTTGTTACTATGTTATGTTATTATATTACCTATACTACCTCTAATGCTGACAAAAGATATTGGCTTTATTTCCTCATCAGTTTATTCACACAACAAAACCTTCACCACTCTAGAGCTGCTCCACTGTGCTTTGCTTGCACAGCTTGCAGCCACTTTTGAGCCAGAAAGCACTCAGCCAGTGCATTATTTTTCTACTGTCCACTAAATCCTGAACTAGAAAAAATCCTGAGTAGAAAAAAAAAGAATTAATATGAACAAATTTGTATTCACCATTTAAAATTTTCAGTGGAGGTAATTTGTGCTAGCTCTTTGAAAGATAGACAAATGAAAAACAATAGCTACTCCAGCACTGAGGCTTTGATCAAATTGACAGAGAAATAATTTCCCATATATATGCTGCCTGCAGTTTATCCCACTTAAAACCTGCACTCCATAACACTTTTTTTAAACAACTTTTTAAATTTTTTTCCTTAACGTAAGGTTTTCCCTGAAGTCAGAGCCAGCAGTGAACAGCAGCCAGGCAACACACTGCAGAGGTGAGGTACCCAAGGCATTTCAAAAATTACTATGCCTAAAAGACAGTGTGTTTTCAAGCTAAGAAATAAGACCTGTTAATGGAGTAGGGTTGAGCAACTCGGATGAACACCACGAGAGGGACATGTACCTGAAATAACAAACTTTGCATTAGGGATTGTCTGAAAACATGCATTGTATCTCTAAGTTGAGTTGGAAGCATGCTGGTGACTTGCTTTAGAATGGATGGGATGATTTACATCTCCAGTGACAAGCAGAGGAATTGGGACTTTTTGACACGCTGTCTGAATGTTTACACCTAAGCTCCATGCTTCTGTAAAAAGATTTTATTTTGATGGACATTTAAAAAAAAGTCAGTGAAAAATTCCTTGCTACTTTACATGACCCTGTGAGCCACCCACCATTGATAAAATACTGGGATAACTTTGAATGCCTTTATATAGGAATAAAGGCCTTTCGGAGAAAAATTCAGTTCTTGCAGCCTGATTTTCTTTCTGCAACAAAAAATAATGTGCTGAACTTTACCAAACAGTATCCTGTGTATTTGACAGACACCACAGAGAAAGCTAAAGGACAATTCAGCTGTCTGTCATTTGGCAGAGATGCCTGTGGCTTGTATGACCCATTGGGTAGAATTTTACCGGTTTTAGATTTGGAAGGAATTTTAATTCTTTTAGATTCACTGGTCACTTTCTGTTGTTTAATTCAAGGGCCCAATATACACCAGTTGCAACCAAGTGGGCTCTTTACCAAGAAAACACTGAAGGAGACAACTTGACACAGTGGTCCCTTGAATAATTCTCTTGTTTAAAAGGAGGTTACTACAACATCACAGCAATGTTGTTCAAGCAAAAGAGCCACTCAAAGGCAACTCATCTGACAGCTCTTTCTCTCCTCTCCCACATGATTTTTAATTTGGTTGCCATCCAAATGCCATCATTCTGATTACAGACTAATATACCATTGAGTATGGGTGAGCATTCTGAAAGCAATTAATATTTAGGGAAATATTTTCAAACAGTAAGGGCTTTATGAGTTTAATCCTGAAATAGTCATCGTCTGCAAACACCTAAACATACTGAATTATAGGACTTCTGCACTGTTATCCTGACAGGACCTTTTATCAATCCTTCCCCTCTCCTGCCTAGAACTACTGTCTTTTATTCTAGTTTATTTATTTATTTCTTTTAAAATGTGTTCATAATTACATTTGGGGTTCCATTAGGGAATTCTTTTCTAAGAAAAATTATGCAAAATTGAAGGAATATTACAAAGTAATTTTCTGCTAAATCATGCACTGATGGAACATATTCAACAATGTCTAATTCATTATTCTATTTTTTTGAATGTTTCAGTTACTTAGGCAAAGGTCCAAGGCCCAGTTTTCATTCTGGTGGAGAGTGATGATTAAACCTAGAAATATTAACCACAGAAAACACACAACTGACGGCAACATTAAGCCAACCAATAACTCATTACACTGGATGTCGTGTATCCACTTGAAGCCTCTTTCTGTTTATCCATACTTTTCCTTGAAGTTCTCACTGACAGTGCTCAGAAATAGGAATGATTTACAAAACTCCAGCCTGTCAGACCAGGCTGTGATCAACAGCCTAACTAGAAATGAGTATTCCAAACCTATCAGTCCAGGAAAATCAGGTCCTGAACTGCATTTATTCTAGTCATGAGGCAAAAACTTTGTGTTCCGAGAAAAATGGACTGAAAACAACTCTCTGGGGTAGCTCAAGTCAAATTTTGTCAAAAATTGGTTCAAACAGCTATTGTTAAAACCCAAAAGCTTGCTAAGGTGGAAAGAGAAAAAGACCTATAACAGAGAAAGACTTATAAAATGTTTTACATAATGTGATGCAATTTTGAAACATCTGCAGACTCATTTTGAGTACAGTAATTGCCATTTCTAGCAGAACAAAAGTTTCATACAAAGGAAATACATTTTTTTTCCCCAAATATTCACAAAATGTAAAACCTGAAAGTAAAATTAAAAATTTTTTTAGATACTTCTGAAGAATTTGCAGTGAAGCATCCTCTCCCAGTATTTCACCTGAGCACTCAGAATCACTGCAGCACAGAAGCAGCCCACTGGAGGACCCCTCTCAACTGCAGGATTGCTCTGGGCTGCAGAGGCAGCATTTCACCAGTGAAACACAAGAGCAGCTGCTCAGCTGAGAATCACAGGAGGTTCTCTCCATGCTGTTTGCTTTCCAGCTGAGGCTTCATCTCTCCAAAATCATTGCAACCTGATTTGGGAAATTTGCATCATCCTTAAATTGCAGCTACTGTTATTTATGATTTGGACATTTCACATTATTGAAGTTGGCCACTCAATATTGGCCACTCAGTATTGGCCTAGCCTAAAGAAAATTTCAGTGTCAAGAAACTACTTCTAGGGTTAGATTCAGGCATCTTTTTCCAGTAGCTTTGCACAGTATGAAAAATCAAAATAATTCCCCATCCTTCAAATTCATGGCTGAAAATCATCAATGTGAAGTGACAGAGCTAGATGAATGTTTCCTCAAAAATTTTCCTGACTTATTACCACTCTGGTTTACATCCCCAAATGTCCATCTGGGACAAGCAAAGACTGCATGAGGTATCCCTGAGGAAAGGTTTTGGCTCCCTGTTTTGTTTTTGAAAGAAGCAACAACAAAATAATTTTAATAGGAAAAAAGAAGAAAGAAAAACAAAAAAAGAAGAAAGGCACAGATGAAAGCTGTGTGTGACACCTGCACAGAACCCTGCTTGGAATCCCTTCCTTGGTGATGCCCTCTCTGCTTCCTCAAAACTGGTCAGCATCACATCCCAGCATCGGAGACACTGTAAGAGACCACCACAATGCTCTGTGCAATCCTTCCTACAGAGCAGATCCAAAAGGCAAACCCATCTTTCACACTCAGCTGCATTACTGGAGGGGTTAGGACAGATATAACTTGAAGCTTGTAGGGAGTTTTCTGGCATAGCTGAAAAACCAAATTTGTCAGCTCCAGGATTTTTAACTGTAAAAGGAGCCAAATGCAAAATAAATCAGAGAAGCAGTGTTTGGAAAAACAATGTACTGAAAAACTTTTTCCTTAGTGCTACCTTATAAATCATGGAGCAGCTAAAAGGATCAAAGCTTTTCAGAATGCAGTCACCTTTTCCAGTTTATCTTTGCAGTTCTAAGTAGGTTCACTTGTGCACATACACTGTGGTGTGTTTTTTCACTACAGTAACACGCACTAATAACTGGCATTTACAGGCTTTTTATGCTTCACTTGATAACATTAATCCTTCTTGAATATGACTTTTGGCATGGAAGTCCCTCTGCTCCAAAGATGGGACACACACAGAGTTATCTCTATGTTCAGTAACTTACTCAGTGCAGCTGAATATTTGCCTGACCCAATAAAATTAATGATGCTTCACTCCATGCTCACACTGATACATGATCACCAGGATACCTCACCTCTTCCCTTTCGTGCTTGCACAGGATGTGGAAAAACACCCAGCATTCCCAGATTTCTAGACATTCAGGAACATGTTCACTCTACTAAGAATCATTAAAATAATTAAAAACAGACACACGCACAGCTATGTTATTTATGTCCTCTGCCAGTGACTCACCGGATTCTCTCATATTCACTAAATTACAAGAAAGCATAGCTTTGTGCTTTAATAATTTTTAAACAGATTTCTTTCTTAAAAAGCTGTCGTTTTTAACAGTGTGGGAAAACTAACTCCCTTTTTATAGTTTAAATGTTAAAATGCCATGCTTAGATACTTTGTTAACCTTTCCCAATCGTGTTTCCAATTTGATTTTTTAATTCTTTGGAATTTATTTTCATTTTCCTTTTTATTACAATTTTGAAAGTTTAAAAATGTGGTCTTGCCCCACAGTCCTCTAGTCCTCCAGCTAATACATCCTTTTATCAATTCCAGCTGAGGTCAAAGCCAGTTCACTCCTCTGTCTTCAGGGATGGCAAAAAGTGACTCTAAAATACTAAGTTGTTTCTTGAGATCTAAAATGTGTTTAATTAAATGTAAGATATGGTTTTGTTGATTTAAATATACTGTTTTCTCATTAAGTCTGTAACTACTAGAGGTCAAACTCAACAGTTGTTGCTTCTTCACAACAATCTCTTTGTTTCATTTGACATCACCTTTTTCTAACACTGGAGTCCGAGAAAATGGAAAGTCTGTATATTAGGAAACAAAATAATTATCTGTCTGTTCCACAAGGCAATAACCCAAGGCCCACACAGCTAATAATGAAGCACTTAGCACAGAAGTTGTCTGAATCATTATCTCACACAAATAATGCTCTAATGGTGTTATTTACTATACCCATAAGTAACTACAGAAAAAACAAATTATTGGCATTACATAAACAAGAATTATGATTTCAGAACTAAAATGCCCAGGTGTGATCTATGGTTGAGGTTCTCTGCAGTCCAGAACATAACGATCACATCAAGTACTCCGACTTCCAGTGAAATTCACAAGCACCACTCAGTTGAAATGAACACTTACTTGGACTGGCTATTGCAACACAGGTTTAAAGTTACACACATGATTAAATGTGTTTTGATTCTGCTCAGTAAGGAGGACCAAATTAACACGAAAACAAGAACAGGCATCTCTTGTATTTACATTCATGTCATTTTAATGGGCTGGGGTTTTCAGCCTGCTCTGCACAGCTATTTAGGAAGTTCATTTACCAATTAGCAGACTTGATAACTTCTGACTGTCAGAGAAAGATATGATAATGCAGGAAGAAAAAGATCTGGAGGATGGTCATCTGTTTAATGTTCAGATAATTAAGAGTGGTGGACAAATGAGTATCTGCTCAATTTATTCCTTCTCTTGAACTCTTTAAGCAAGTTATGGTTAATGTAGACAGGTTTTGACAGTTAAAAATGTATTTTCTTTCAAATAATATGAAGCAATTATTCCAATGCCAGAGTGCTGAATGAAACACTGGCAATGATTTTGGAGAAGAAAGTATTGAAGTAGAAACCTCCCAATATCAAAAAAGTGTAACTGGGGTCTTTTTAAACTTTTATACATTGCTTGTGTTCTTTTTACTTCTCATAGTCCTTTTTCTGTATATATAGAAAAAGAAATAAAATATTATGTTCTAGCCATGAAATCAATAGTCTGATTCACATTGTTTCCAGTGTGCTGCATTCCACCAAGTTCCTTTTTAAACTCATTCTTACTTTTCTACAAGATGTGGACTTGGAAAAAGAAGACTACTCCCTTTTCTCTTGTCAGTCAACGTGTAGTTTAGAAATGCCAAAATCTAGGAAAGTTCTACGAAGTTTTAGTGACTTAGAAGACAAACTACAAAAGGACATTTTGACTTCAGCAAGGTTTGCACCTGACTTTTTCTTTTATTGAGCTAAACAAACCAGATTCTCACGCTCCAGCAAAATTTACAAACACTCCCACTCTTCCATGACGATGGAATCTGTTCCTTAGCACCACCTTCAAGCAGCTGCCACAGATCCTGGAGGACACTATTTTTCCACGTTATTCAATCCTCCTGTGGAAGGCAACCATCTGTGAAACACTCTCCTGGCCACCTGCTGCCCCAGCCAGCTGTTCCGATTCCGCCCTGCAGCTGCCACCTGTGACAGCAGCTAAAAGCCAAAAACACTCAAGCAGGAGGGAGACTGACTGGCAGGATGCCAGGTGGATTAAAACTCCAGCACAAAAGCTGACAAAAACCCACCTGTGTGTGAAACATCAAGTAGCAAGGAGATAAACAGCAGCTTTCTGTGAGCAGAAGGGCCCAAAAGGGCTCAGCAGGTTTCTTTCCCCTCAAGCAAACTTTTGTGCTTCGCTAGAATCAGTTTAGTAACTTGTCACCATAGCCCCAGGGAATGGGGAAACTTGCTCCAGCCTTTTCGCTTCCCTGGTGGGACTAGCATCAGAGAGAAAGTCTAGAAGGTAGCAGGATAATTCTCCATGTCTCATGGACATTGGGAAGTCCTGCAATAAAACTAAAATGGGATTTAAGTGATACACGAGTCCTGTGCTGGCACAGTGTGCACGGGCAAATTTTAGTCTCCTTGGGAAGGGGAGGGCATTCAGAAGGACCAACGAGGAGCTAAAACACTGATGGATGCAGATGGCCCAGATTCCTCAAGAATTTAGAGAAGGGAAAAGACAGAAATGATAAGAAAAACCCCAAACATTCCAACAGGGTGTAAGATCCTTCTCATTCTCAATAGCAGAATTAATGGAACAAATCTGCAACAGATACAAGCAAAGAACAGACTGAAACTATCCTGATTTACAACAGCTGAAGATATATCCCAGGAATGAATATTCTCTCTGTTCTGTCCACCTTCACCAGCTACTGCCTCATAATTTTTAAATAAAATCTTCAGACAAACTTATCACTGCTTGATGAAAAGAAATTAACAATTTACTATCCAACATGAATATTAAAAAGGTGATGAGATGGTACACCACTGTTGGGTAGCTGCTTATCTTTGACCTGCAGGGAAATCAAGTCAATTTGAAAGAATTGACATCTTATTATAAATAGTATTTGTTATTAGAATAAGTTGGTGTTGACAGTCACCATCTTTTCTAGTAATTAATTTCTAGATTTACAATATAATTGTAAAACATGGAAGTTAAAATCAGTTGAATTTTCCACTGTGGCTCTGAAACCACTTCATCAGTTTTCTGTATCACATTAGCCTTCTTTTCCAAGTTTTCTTTTGGGCAGGTAAAGTGTGCACATTGTTGTATTATTTAAGAGTAGAAAGCTAATGTCATTTATTACAATTAAAAATAAATATAAGCTTGTTACTAAAGTTTTTTTACCAGTCCTTTCTTCTTGATAGCTAATTTGGTAATGAAACAGAATGTGACACGTGAGAATAAAACATAACCTAATCACATTTCTTAAAAGAAGTTATGTGAGTGTACATGCACACATGTGCTCCCCACAGTATTAAATCATTGAACTTCTTTTAAAAGTCTTTTTAGAAATAAGTGGAAGAGAACCTCTGTTTCCCCTTACTTTTATAACAACTGAAATTCAATTTGTGAGGGAAAGCTTTTATTAATTATTTAAGATATTATTAATAAAAGTCACTAAATTACTGGTAAACTTTGTGAGTAGAATTTATGGCTTGGGAAACTGCCTTTTAAAATATGGAAACAGGAATATGAGTAATTACATAAGTTGGACTGTTAGGTAGAAAACAGTTTACTACTGAAGAACATGGTGGAGCAGAGTAACCAAAAAAACCCCTAAGTGTATATGATGAATACAAGCAGCAAAGTTCAAAGAGATGTTTGCCACATTTATGTTCTCAGTTTAGATTGAAACATTTGAACTAAACACTTAAATAAAAGAGGTACCCAGCATGAACAGGGCTACTGCCAGCTGAAAGCCAGAGAACACAGTGAACCTTTACAAAAAACCTACTTGATGTGGATGTAGTCACCCCATGCATTAAGCTATATATCAAATAAATTCATTTTGCCACTTTACATTGCACTGTGTCAGATAACCATATATATTACTCAGGACGGAATACCTGCCCTATATTACCCAAGGTTATGATATTAGACAGCTTGAGCAAAATTTGGGGGAAAACAGGGATTTGCACTGCAAAGTAAAGAGGAAGAAGGCTGCAGACAGTAATTTTTCTTCTGAGAAGAAGAGAGGAGTTAAAGGAAACACAGGCAAACTAATGATGATCCCCTGCCCACTGAACCCTAGATATGATTTCTAATTGTACAGGAACACTACCAACTCTTAGGGCATATTTTGGAACTCCAGACTGGATATTTTTTGTCCAGTATGACTAAGTTTAATATTAGTAGAAATTGTCTCAGGCATATTTCAGGCACTGTTGAAAAATGGCTTGCTAAGTGTGGCTTCTCTTTATTTGAAAGATATGCTCATTAGGCACATTATCCTACTCATTTCAGTAAAACAAACACATTAATAATTCTGTTTTATCCCCACAAATACTTCCAGAGACCATGCAGGTATGAAAGTATTATTTATGCTCTTCACAACTCCACACTTCATCAATCAAATGACTACAATTCAAATTGTTTTCTTTCCTTTGCAGGGAGGAAAGCTTTGGTTCAAGGGATCTGAACCAGTTGAACTGTAAATGAAAGCTCAGTTCATCCATCATTACTAAAGATGGAGGAAAAAAAAAAAGAAAACACACCAGAGTTTGATTTTCAGATCACAGGGCAGAAGTTGAGACATCAGAAAGCCACATTCTTTCTCAGACAGCCTTGAGGTAACAGCACAGCAAACACAATAATCACCTCATGCAATAATACAGTAAGAGGACCCCTTGTATTGCAGAGGTGGGTGGTGAATGGCAGTTCCTGCCAGGCCTGGTACATCTCCATAATCATCAAACAGGACTGTTTTAAACTCTACCATCAGGAGTCAGACTGATATAAAAAGGGGTAAGACACATATTGACACACATGAGAATTCTGACAACTTCAAGAGAGGTCAGGGAAACCACTAAAGCAGCACCTTTTAAAAGTAAACCAATGCTTGTAAATTTTGGGGCAGATTATTTTTGGCTCAAATCAAAAAATGCTGATAAAAACAAATAGCATCTTAGGGAACAGAACTTCCCCCTCTTCCTCCTGCCTAGGGGCAGGATGAAGGCAGAGATAAGTGGGTCTTTTATACAAGTTACACAAACCCAGTGCTGAAAGGGAAGGAGCAAAACCTCGTTTTTCTGTTGCTTTTAAACCAAAAGAGGGTTTTTCACCAATGGAATAATAGATAAATTTCACTGTGGCAGAAAATGACTATGGCAGCAGTGGCAAATATCTTACCAGTAAAGCTGATGGGCGACTTGGATGCTCTGAAGAGAACGATTCAGCAGGAGTTTCACCAGAGGGCTTTCGAGACTCCACTCAAACTTGAGCACCTTAACAGAAAAATTCATAATAAAAATCAATTTTATGCTGGCCTTGGTGTCTTTCCTTTATAACTAAGCTAATCAGAAGGGACCCAGAGCTTAGTTTGAACAAAGCAATCAGACACATGGAGTTTGCTCTGGCAATGCAATGAGCAGAGAAACTTCTGTTCACAAGGGTCTGCCACCACCTGGAAGACAGACAGATACCATCCCGATTCTGTGCTAACATGCACGTAAATATGCAGCTTCTCTTCCCCCACTTAAACCTATCAATGTTATATTTAATTTTTTATCTGATTATCTGGTTAGGAAAATAAACTTATTTTAGGACAGAAGCTGTGGAAGGTGAAAGGTCACAGCAGTTTGTGAATGCTGGAAAGCTGTGAAGGTTCCACTGGCTCACAGTAGTGGATTACATGAATATATTCATAAATGCACACAGATATCTATCTAGATAAGCATATATCACAAGCACAGAAAGAAACTGAGAAACTCTGCAGTGTGGATAGGGAGTTATCCATATGCACAGTGCTATGAAGTAAGGGGATAAAGCTTTCCAAAGTTCCTGCTCAACCCCAACACAGGATCTATTCAATCACCAAGTGCTTTGGAAGCAGTGATGCCATAACTTGCAAAACATTAATTTCCAGAAAAAGTAGTGTACATCTCTACAGAGACAATTCTACACCCAAATGTCCACTTTGTGTTGACTGTTTTTCTCAGTGTATGTGGAATTAAAAACCCAGTGATTTGTGTGGCAAGAGCACTTCCTTCCTTGACTGCAGTGAAGCCCTGCTACCTGAGCAGAATTTCTCTTGGTCAGATACACTTTTTTCTTTTCTTTGTTACTGCAAAATACCTTCATGTGCTATATGTGAAAGCTCAATCAGCATGCCAAAACAATTCCATCCTCCTAAGTTGGAAACAGTCTCTCCCTCAGCCCTGTTTTTAATCCACTCATTGCATCAGTTGACCAGACTTATTTGTTCCTCTTACAATGTATCAACCAACCTAAAAGCATCAAAAGTATTTAATGCAGTTATTGATCTGGACAGGAGATTCCCTTGGCTATCAATTTCCTCCTTACCTGAACCAGCTGTGGGAGGTATTCTAACAATTCATCATTTGACACATTTTCTATTTGTTGGACTGCTGCCCTGCGAATATCTTGATCTGGAAAACTAGAGCAAAACAAATAGGTATCATTAAGAGCTACCAGACCACTGCAACTCTCCTGAGTTCTCACTGATACAAGATGTTAGAAAAACTGATTTTCTCTCAAAATGGAACCGGGGGGGAAAAAAAAATCAATTAATTTGCTTTATTGTAACAAGAAACACACCACAGGTGTCTTAATTGGATTGACTGTTACAGTGCCGCACTGGGGAAAAAACCCCAACCTGATCTTCAAATACCTTTTTTAATTTGAACTACCACATATTGTAATTTTCTGAAATATGAAGCAAATTACAGATCTCTTGCTGCTCTTTGTTACCTGAAATGGGAAATTCCTGAGACTTATGAACTTTTAACAGTCACTTGAAGACTTTGCTTGATCTGAGAAACAACACAAAAGCTTGACATTTCCCATACAAAAAGGGTTCATTTCAGATAATTTATTCTCAAATCAGCTCTTCTGTTTTCTGTCATAACACAATCAAACATACTTTTTAAACAAAAGCGATTTTGTAATTGAAAACACGGATTGGGTAGTTTTAGGATTTTATTCTGTGAAATTTGGTAAAAAATTAGCACCTTCTCCAGAAAGGCTCCAAGTCAGTGAAATAGACATTTCTGCTGAGAAAACATTTGAGAACTCAGCACAAGCTATATTCTCAACTAATTCTGGCTGAAACCAGGGTGGCTGTAGCCTGGTATAGATTTTGTGATGTTTCTCATCATAAACATGAGAAAAGAGGAAAACACGGTGTGGCAGCAGCAATAATACAGAAAGAGAAGGCTGGATAATATAGATGGTAGAAACATTTTCCTTTGGAAGAGAATGAAATTTTGATGTAACCTGGTTGATCAAAACTGACTCTTAAAAGAATATTTTCTCTCCTCGGAGAAAATATACAGAAAATATACAGTGTCACTTTTAACATTTGAAAGCCAAAAGATAACCTTTTAACCACTTCTTTTGAAAATCTAAAAATAATTTCTACCTTTTCATGTTTTGCAATTGTGAAATCATTAAAGCTTGGACTTGATGATCTCAGAGGTCTTTTCCGATCTCAATGATTCTATGATTTTATACACAGAGAATTTCCCAAACACAGAATTTGCCTAGAATGGTTCAAATTTAGCTGATTTGCTGCTGTTCTGCTTTCACAAGGAAAGGAACAGATGTGCTCCTCTGTGTACATCTGCTACGAGGTGTCACCCTTAGCTGTGTAATCAATCCTTGTGTGTCGTCCATTGCCATCCCAAGAATATTTTCTGTCTTCTCCTGAAGCAAACTGGAAATGTTCGTGGAGACCTTTCAGTTACCAGAGGTGCAAGAAGGGTCATCTCTGCCTAAGGGGCAGAAATGTCTTCAAACAGTCAGAAGAGCTGGTGGGCTTTGATCCAGTTCCCTGAGGGCGAGCACCTGCCCCACAAAAAGCAGTGAATCCCTACCCTCTGAACTGCTATGGCTGTTAGGCTCTTGGGAGAAGCCTCTGATTTGGCAGTCTAGTCACACAAAAAGATGATGACTAAGGGACACAGGTTATCCTGTCAATTCACCCTGAGGAAAGTCCTTTGAAATCAGAACCTTCATGCATGGCAGCAGATGTCACAGGCCAACAGCGTCACTGCTTCAAGAGCTCAGCACAAAACCAGACTGCTCTCTTCTCACCTAGCACCTTTTGCCAATAATATAGAAATAAAAATCAGAAGTGAAACAGAGGAGGCAGAACCATACTTGCAGCAGCGACTGCTTGTTGCTATCAAGATAAAAAGAGAAGAAATTGTAAAGCTAAGCGCTCAGCACTATAACAGCACCTGCTGCTGGAATCCTGAGTTTCTAAGTTCAATAAAACCAGCTGAAGCAGAACAGTATGCACACTTCGATCAGCAAATTAACTAGAGGCCATCTAATCAAAATAGGGATATTCTGATTAAAAAAAAAAAGGTGGACAGTTGGACTTACTTGAATTAACTGGTTTCAGGGCTGCAACCTGTAACACTTCCCACCCCCCTTTCCCACGTGGCTCAGGTCCAGTTTTACTATTTTGTTTGTTTCTTATGGTCCATATTTAGTGATGTTTCTAATATGGTTTATAATTCTTTGTATAATGCTGAGAGGGCTTTGATGGGGAGAGGAGGAATACATTATAAATAAATTATCATCCTAGGCCCAAATTAGCATATTTTGCAAGGCTTATTTTTTTTTACTTATTTATTCTAGGCAACCTATTAGGAATGAGAAGTTGTTACTTTAATATTCACATGGCAATTTAGAACAAAACTTATTTGAAAGAGGACTACATATTAAAAAAATAATCCCTTCCATATCATCCTATTTTCTAATTATGCAATTGCTCCAAAGGATTGTGTGCCAAGCATGTGCAGATAATATGGAAATGAGTCTTTCCCTTCCCCTTCTTGCCTAGTTCAACAGGCTACTGAGCAGTGAAATATGCTCTACACAGGCACAAGGCCAAACAGAAAAATGTTATTACTTAGTTACATCTTGTCCTTACTAGCAGCCAAGATCTGAATACACACAATGCTATGAGGAGAGAAATTCCTGTATTTTTTTCCAGCTAGGCAAAGAATGAGAAAATTATTTGAATCCCAGACTTTCCAGAAAATCCAGCAGCTAACATTTGATTTATTTAGAATTGATTTGATGTAAGTCAAAACTGGGGCTATATCTAAGCCACCAGAAGCAGTGCCAGGAGATGTGATTAGGGCAATGACAGGCACTGTGGTGAGATACCTGCAGGGCAGTGTGCTTCAGGAAACATGGCTCTTGTTATTCTTTTTGAATGACATTTTGGTAATTTGTTGGTCTTGGTGACTAAATAGTTTCCTTCAGCTTGTAAATCTTGAGGTCAGCTTGAGGCTTAGTTCAGTCTTTTGAACAGAATGGGCAACTAGTACATTTTTTAAACTACCCGACAATTTGTTAACCCCTAGATGTAAGAGCCCTCACTTTTTTTGAATTTCAGTGTTGTTCAGGGCCACAAGTACAAGTACAATATTGAATTTGTATTTAAATATTGTACACAGGCACAATATTTAATTCTATTTGTTTTCTCCCTTACATTTGTATTTGAGCAAACATTTAACATCCTCAGAAACACTGGAGTTACAGCAAACTCTTAGGAACTCCACCAGTATTACATGATGCTTATGCTATTCATGCTTGCACACACCAGTTTATTTGCTAAAAGCCAATAAAAGGGTATGGCTTAGAAGCAGATCTGAGTTAAAAATCCCTTCACATGCCTGGAAACGATGCCATCTTGTAGTCTGGTACTTAATTAGTGCTGGAAGGTTTTTTTCCAGTGAATAATCTTGCAAATGTTTGAGTTGCATCAAATCTGATTTTAGTAATCCATAAATTAGTCTTGATTAGAGGACAAAATTAATTGATTTTTTGACTCTAACTCAATGCAAGAGAAAGCACTTCAGGCCCAAGAAAAAGAGCTTTACAGTTTGGATATTAGAGGAGAGCTGATTTCCAGGGCTTGCTGCAATGAATATGCAATTATTTATTTACACATGCTGAAAACTCTGAAAGCAGGGAAGTGAGACAACTCTATCACAACAAATTCAATATTCCAGTCTTTAAGAGTATGCTCCTAAGAAAGAAGAGCTCATCTGTAGCACAGCCTGTCTACATCAGATCCATTTTTTGAGGGCTTTGAAGAAGAGATTGTCAGAACTGACATGCGGCCTCTGACTATGGCTTCAGAGAGGCAGGACCTTCAAGGACTCCTCTTCCTAGCTGCTTTATGGTTATCACCAAAAAAACTGAGAATTTAGCTAAAAAAAACCCAGCTTAAAACAAAAGCTTTTAACAATGCTCGTAAGATTCTTTTTCTTACATAGTTTCAAATATATAATTGTCATGCAGGTTTAGGTTTCCACTTACTTATAGTTCCTTTTTTCCCCCTCAACAAACCACCTATTGGTCAAAAAATACTTCAGTGAATAGAACCATTGTGTTGTGGTTCTATTCACTGTGACTAGAGCCAAAGTATTCCCCATTCATTTGCTTGGCTGCATTGTAATATCTTTCAGCTTTCTTCTTTTGGCCAATTTAATTGTTCTCCCTTAAGGCAATGAGTACTCCACAACAGAGATCATGACTTCTTACATATTTGTTCCAGGTTCACACACATCAGAAACATCACAGACTCTATGAAAAATAAACAATATGTAAAGTTGTTGAGTTTAGTCCTCAGTAATAGGTCACACTATGCAGGACTTCAAATGTCCCCTTCACAGCTTGTCTCACAATTTGGATTCTCTGTAAGCTATGAAACCGTTTTCCTCTAATTAAACACTCACCTATTTAAACTCAACACCCTTTTTGCAGTTTTGTTCTTCCCTCTCTGCATGATGCCAGTGATTGACAGCCACCCATTTTTTATCTTTTAAGTAGATTACTAGGTCTCCCTTGAGACTTTAAGGTGTGTTTTGTAAAAGTTGAATTTTGAGCTGGATGAGCACAGATTGCAACTTGGTTTAGAAATAAGGACAACTTGCAGTCTTTGATTTTTTTCATACTGATAGCCAGTCAGGAGCTATGTGTCTAGCTGTACCTTTTAGCTAAATCAGATTCAAACAGAAAACTAAGCACTGCTGAGGTGTCCTGTGGATCTGTGAAATCCTCTTGAGATTTCAGCATCTGCCAGTGGTGAGCTGACTGTAAAAGAGAAATAGATGTGCATTTTATTTTTAACAGTTTTATTATTCTAATTTTATTGTGCTGTCTCAGATAGCCCTGTGCCAGAATATATTTGTCAGGTAAGTGAAACTGCTCACTTCTCTACATTTTCTGGCACGTGATGATCTCTGATGAGAACAATGTAGCCTTTCACAGGCCTTCTTTTAAAGTAGAGGTTTATATCATGCCACTTATTTCTGCATTTCCCTTCACATTTTAAATTCTGTTGCATTGTCAAAAAAGAAAAACTTCACTCTGCGAAGTGCATGGTATTAAGTCTGGCAAAACCAAGGAAAGCTGAACTAGCAAACCTACTGGAATGAGGATACCAACTGAAAACAAAAAACCCTTTAAGTAGTAAAGTATATCATGTCATTGATGGATGCAACTGGGCCAGGAGAGAAAGTATGGAAGAAATGTTTAGAAGAGTAGACAGGGAAGTTTTGTGAGGCAGTTTAAGTATTTTAAAAGCAATTAGACAGAAAGAGGGAAGAAACTACTAGAATAATGATTAAGGTGTATGTCAGACTTCTGCATGCTAGCTCGAAGAGAGCCTGGAGGTGTAGCCACAACCTGACTGCACTGCAGCAGGCACAGACAAACACAAAAGCACAGGCAGACGGGGGTGTGCTCCTCACCCGAGGGGCCGTCCCTAAATAGGGGGTGAAGGCAAACAGGGAGAGGCAAAGAAGGGAGAGAGAGGGTACTCTCCCATATAACTTGTACACAGAAGGTTTATTGAGGTGAAGCAAAAGGAGCAGGAGATGGAGAGCCGAAAATCTGATAAGGGACCAGGGATTTTATAGTGGGGATAGGAAAGGCGGGGCTAAGGGATACAGCAAATGGGATACTTGACAGGAGGCGGGGTTGAGTGCAAGAGAACCAATGGAGGGATTTAGGGAAGGAACCAATGGGGCATCGAGGAACAAAGAACTTTCTAGAACTGATACATATTAAACTTGGGAAATGAATATACACAACCTCATACATAAAGCAAGGAGGGAATAACATTAAGCAATCAGGGGAAAACATGCAAACAGCAGAACAAAGGAATCATGGGTTCTCACAAGTTATATACTAAACTTGGGTTGCTGACCACCACAGGGGGAGGTCTGAGTTCTCCTCAGGAGGCAGAAGAGCTGGAGCCACCTGCACTGCTAGAGGTGTATCATTTTAGCTTACAGATAGCATAAGCTGGGTTTTCTGTTGGTGATTTTTTTCACTCCTTTGAGGGCTTCTGAAAATAAACCACTGTGAGTGTATGGAGGGTAGAAAATGGTAAGGATTGAAGGAAAGTACAGAAAGATAACAAATACCATCAGTAAAAAGGACACTGCCTTTTCATACTTTTTTTGTTGAAAAAGAGAAATTCACTCTTCATTGTGAGAAGTCACATGAACTCTTCCCAACCTCACACATCACAGAAGTTATGGTCGTCTTCACTAGCTTTTGCTTTGGCTGATTGATTGGCAGATAAATCTGTTGAATTTGCTCACAGAAAATATACTTTCAGTCATGCTCACATAGATTTTCTACAACAAATTCTGACTGCAACAACTAAAAGTAAGTTTAAGATGTCATGGAGACCATATGGTGAACCATATCCTAGGACAAGAGTAGGAAGAAATTACCAAAAAGCAGTTTCCATTTGAAACCTGTATGATCTAGAAGGTTCTTCCCACCCCAGAGACAAACTCCTCTGTTACATTAAACCTGAAGATTAAACCATGGAAAACATGATTATTTAGATTAAGCTTCCTGACCAGAGAGCACATTTATGCACAAAAAGCATGTAATATCCTACATAGTTGTCTTTTGCTATTTGTCCTACTAAAGCATTCTGCTGTGGTACCTTCATATTATTGCCAAGTAAACTAAAAATGGTTAAAACCAGTGAAAAAAAAAAAAAAAAGAATTCATCACGTTCCACTGCTTAAAGACTTGTCTATCCCTAGCAATGCATATATCACCATCTAAGTTATCACTAAATTTCATGTATATTAAGCATAAGCAGTTTTAAAGCTTCGTCAGTAACGTGTTCTGTACATCAAAGTATGAAATTAATTGTGGAGTGTTGCTTTGTTCTTATCTTATTTCTTTGCATACACCTGTGTTTGCTCTCCATATTGATGCATAACTACAGCCAAGTAACAAGATGCAAACGGGCAAGATATGCTCTACTTCTATATGGTTTATTCTCATGTGAGCTCGAAGGGAACACTTTAAATTCTCCTTTTATTGAAACAATGACAATCCGATTCAACAATTCTAAATCAATTTGGCTTCCAAAGGTATAAGAGCAAAATCTGTCTCTGAGGTATCACCTTTTATTATAATTATTGGTTAGATATCTGAACCTCTGAAATGAAATAGCCACTTTGCTACATAAGGCGAAAATCAAGAATAATACTGTGACAGTCACAGGCTGAGGGATACTATAACCAAAACTGTGTCTGACACCACATGGTTTTAAAGGATTCTTCTTTCCTGTGCAGTTGCCCTGAGGGAATTAGAATTCAGCAGGAAGTTTCTAGGAAAATTTTTAAGCCTAACAGGGAGGCTACATCTTCAGCTCCCCCATCTATTTCAAAAAGTTCTTTCATCAAAATGGTTGGAGCCATGAACTATGCTGGAAAAAGACACACCTTCCGTGGCTGTTCTCTGATTCTAGCTCAGTATCTTGATTCCTAGCCATGACGCCTCAAAGGGCTGCCAGAAAAAAAATTTAAAAAAAAGCTGAAGAAGACATTTTCTATTTTGATTAACAAATATGCTTGGACTTTCCTTTGCAGTAATTTGAATAGCAAGATAACCTGACTAAAAATTCCAAGCATGGTTGTTCTAAACATACACAAAACATTGGCCTGCTAGCAACGCATCATAAATGGTGGCATTGCTAACCCTGCCTTTGGTTTCTTTCTGTCATCAAGAAAATGCTCTGAGTAAATGAGTGTACTGGTGTTATTTCCCTGGGTAGCGTGACACGCAATGTAGGTCCAGTTTTAGAAAGCTCTAACTCACTAAAGCTTGGCTTTTTACCAAACTCAATAAACGACAGCACGGCAAAATGCACAGGGCACCAAGAAGCTGTTCTGAGTAGGAGGGACCATGTCTATAACTTCTGCCTTAGGGATAATTTTATACTTCAGGGAACAGCTTATAACCATCCTTCCCTGAAATTAGAGGTGAGAGTGTAAAATCTTTTTCCACACTTCCCCCTCCCATCGTCTCCATCGCATCTCTATTGATTAAAGAAACATTAATGGTTTTTTAAATTCCTTTTTGTAAGCATCGGCTCCTAGGGCTCTAACAATCAATGCATTTGCTCCAACTACTGGATTCAAGGTTGCAACTGAATTTATCTGTGAAATTTACCGTGATCGTGTTTTCCATTTATGAAAGTTCTTCCTTTCCACTGCATAAATGAGCATGTTATCATTTGGCTGCCTTGAGAGTTGCCTGCAAAGTGAAAGAGCAGAAGCAAGAGAGGCACGCTCAAAGAACAAGAAACATCTATTAAAGGGTGTGTTTAACTGTGAGGTGAACAAAACAACTTAGAAGTTTCGGAGAGTTGCAAAGAGCTTTCCAGTTCAGATTCCAGATAATGGGGTTTGATCTGATGGCCTGTGATACCTCTCGCCAAGATCTGTGACGTTGCCTTCTAACCCAGGCCATGAGGAAGCACCTCCAATGCTTTTTCATTTCTTTACCCTCACAAATGTGTGTTTGAGTTTAATCATCAGGCAGACACTGCTTTTTTTGCTCTGAGAAGAAGGATAATTTAGAGTTCCCAGCCCAAGGCATGCAGAAGTGACTAGTGATTTTGAGAACCCTTTCTAAAGAGTGAGCACATGCCTCCAGCACAGATTCAGGTTCTCTTTAAGACACTGCAAACTGAAGTTCCACCAAAGAAAGTGTCCAGAATGTGGAGTGACTGGAAACTCTTGGTTTCTTTTATGGTACTGATAAATGGTGTTGCACAGAAATAATACAGCATAGAGCTAAGCTGCAGATCTCCTTGCTTTAGGTTGTACTGTAAGTTGAATATTTATGCAGAATCAATTTTAATTTGGAAAAAATTATAGAATAAAAATGCGAGAGGGCTTTTAAAAAAAAAACCAAAACCAAACCAAAACCTGTTTTAGGAAGCCTCTGAGCTGCAGATTACTGAAATTTGGGAGAGTAGCAGTGTCATTATGTTTGGCCCATTTTCATAGTCTTCCCTGGGTAGCTGTTGTTGGTCACCACTGGAAAAAGGATGCACTAGGCCGACTTTTGGGCTGATTTAGTGCAGTTGCTCCTGTCAGCAATACATGTAGACAAAGATCAGCTCTAATTCATTTTCCTTACCCACAGTTTGATAGTGATGGTAACACAAGTCCTTAAAATAGGCATGGATATATGAGGAGCATTTATTTTATATTCTGCTCATGTTTTACATGAACTTGGATCTTTCAGCCGTGTCTCAGCAATCACAAGAAATCAGAGAGCTGTTTTGTGGATGATAGAAGTGAGGAACTGAGTTCATGTGTTGTCAATGACAAACATAAAATAGGACAGTGTTGAATGAACGTTCAAAACCAGCTCAGTTAAAGAGCCTGTGATCCAAAGTCAGTGAAGGTAAGGAGGAAATAAGGTTGGACCCTCTCCAGTGCTACTGTATTTTTTTCAAAATGATAAAAATCTGAGAAATAGAGAACTAAGAGAAGAAACCTCAGAAATCCATTTGTATGGAAAGTACTCCTCTCCTTCAACCCACTCTCTCACTTTGCATATCCATGTGTCTCAGCAGTTAAATCAGTGACCCAGGCATTTTTGAAACTAGGCATCTTTAGGGAAATGTAATCTCTCTGTTTCTGAAGGTTAGCTTCCGAGTTGTTCATGCACCTACAAAATATTGTAGATATGAGAAGGACAGATTTTTTTTCTTAAGAGGATTTGTTTTGTGATCCAGAACTTCTTTCTGCAGTATTACCATGAAGCAAAAAAAACCTGGCTTGATATTATCTTCTGTGAGAAAGAAACTATAGGGACAAGCCATCTAAGATCCTGATCAGGAGAGAAGTTCCTGTTCTTTGGCACAACTGCAGGTGCCAGCCACTCCCAATGGTGGCATAAGAGAGACAAAGTGATGGTATTTTCCCCTCTTTCCATGCCAGCAATCTTTGTGGTAGCCAGAAAGAACAGTGGGTACACTGCACCTAATGCACCCTGAGAACATCCCTGCACACTCAGGGACAGACTGAGTCATAGTAAATACTCTCTGAAGCACCTGAAAGGACTGATATTCTGCACCACACCCTTGTGCAGAGCTGAATCTTCAAAGAACAATAAAGCTCTTCACTTGCAGAAATGCCACCCAGATACAGAAACAAAATCAGGCAAAAGGTCTGATCTAAAAGCCTGGCATGCTCGGACAAACCCTATCAAATTCTCTTTCTACTCTGAAGTCTGGAAGACAACACACTGCCCATATACTCTTTTCTACATGGATCTTTTTAAAATTAGAATTGGATCCTAATAATTTAATAATGATAAATAGCAATATTATGCTTCAGAGTCTGATCCGTCAGGATGTTTGCTTCCACCATTCTCACTACACATAAAAAAGACATGTATGCAAACATGTGAAACTGCTAATAGTTCAGATAGAAACCTGGGATAAAAGTATTCATAGGAAATTGCATCTAGAGGGAAATAACAGAAAATAATCAGTTTTAGATTATTAAATATCTGGTTTTAATAATATGAAAGTGTATCAAGTCACAGTCTATTTCTCAAGTAAAGCTTTACAGGAGGTTTATTGTTTTTCTAAAGGTACAGCATGAAACCGAGATTGCAAAACTGGTGCAGCTTGTGCTTCCCTGAGACAAGCAATGGCTTGATAAAACAGATTTGCTCAAGCATTTCCATCTGCATGTGTAATGCTTTTACAGGTCACTTAATGCAAAATACCTCCCAAGTTTTTGGAAGGAATGTAGCTGCTGACACACATTCTGTCCCCTGACATCTCTGTTATGTCATGGGTAGGGCTATCTCCAGCATCAAGAAACTGTCCTGGCAAACAATCAGCTCCCAGTGTAAGAACTGGGGGTGGAACACAAGGCACAGCAACAGAATTTATTTAACTGACTTCCAAGTTTCATCCCATCTCCTTCAGAAAGATAGGTTACACGTGGGACTGTGTGTATTTACATAGATTATTGTGTTACCTAGAGACATATTTCAGTCCTCCTTATCTCCCATTAGTCACCTCATGTCAGTACAGTAGTTTGAAGTTATGGAGTGCTGTGTAAGTGCTACGTATTTGACTGATCACCAGTTACCAGAAACTGCCTGAATCTGTCCTAGAGAATGAAATACTCTTTTCATTATCCTGAGAAACAGAAAACCTTCTCAGCCAAGAAGACATGGTTGGCACACTCAACTCAAGGTCACCACAAGAGTTGCAACTGCATTTTCACTTTGACACAGAGAGAAACAAAAGCACAGCCAGTGCTGTGCCAGATACTGTGCTGAGCAACCTGAAGCACTGCATTAGCCAGCATGTGATCATTCTGTTTATCGTTACTTTCCTACTTGGGTAATTGTCCCTTACCTGAAAGTCAGCAGCCCAAGTGCCTCTAGAGGGTTAGAAAATTTCCAGCTCCTGAGCAAGGCATACATTTCTGACACTGTGGTTCGATCCCAGCTGGGTGCACTGCCCAGCACCAGAGGAAGGGAGCAGTTTTGATTATTGCAGGAGTAGCGATAAAACCATAAAATTCTTCTCTGTTGCTCTGAGAGTCTGGAAAAGAAGATTAGAAATTCAGTTTGAAATTAAAACCACCTGAAGCTTTGTGTAGCAACAAAGTTTATTGTACAGAGAGGCCAAGTCACACAGTGCACTGCTTTTCAGCTAAGTGCATGTTTTCCTTGGGGTAGGACATCATTTTCTGCAGACCAGCCTTCATAAGAAAAGTGATACTTATACTCTGGATCTGTCAGCCTTAGGTCATATAAAAATGAAGTGCCAAAAGACACACACACAAACATATATATATTTATATGATTATTTCACATTCCAAGCACTCTCAATTTTCTTCTCTGCTGTCTCTATTGTTGGTGTTGTTTGTTTGTTTTTACTGATTGGGTTTTTTTTGGCAAAGAAGGTGCAGTTGTCACTGGGTAAATTATTGTTGCATCCATCTGCTACAGATCATCTCCAACTAATTTTCGTAACTAGACACACAACGCTGCAAGTCATAGCTTTCATTCCTGCCCTTGCTTTGACTCTTTAATGCAGATGTGTCTATTTTTAACATTTATATTTGCTTTTAAAATAGTGTTTAGGCACGTCTATGCACGTGCACAAAAACATGAGCACAGGCACGCACATGCAGAGTGTGATTACCCCTAGAAGTGATATGAGATTGGAAAAGGGAAGAAAAGCTCCCAACAACTTCTATATTTGTTTGAAAAGTCTAGCTTGCCATGCTTTACTGTACTCACACAAAAAAAAAAAAAAAAGGATGCAATATACCAGACTCCTCACAGAGACATTAGATATCTAAATGTCATATTGATAAAATGGTCAGTCATCACACCATATTTCACCACAGTGAGAAATGCCTCAGAATAATTCCTGCCTTATATCATCTGATTTGTCAACAATTCTGATGTCTTTGCCTCATGCATATTAAATCTCAGATTCTGACACATTGGAAAACAGGAAAATAAATTTCCCTGGAGAGACAAGCTCAGACAATTGCCTTAATTTGATATCAGAGCCTTCAAAAGAAAACTCTGGAAGAGCCAACTGATCACCAGTTCATACACATAATTACTGAAAACAGGAAGAACATTGTTTTCTTGGTCATATTTGACCAGGTCGGTGATGCATCTATTTAAGAGCATAACACAGTTGTGACTTTAAACAAACCTAAATATTTCAGAATGAGGTGTGAGGAATCTAGTAGAAGGCAGTAAGTAAATAGTTTGCTTCCAGACAGGCATTTAATTATCCAGACGTGTAAACGGGCTTAAAATCTAAGTGTTTACATTCTTTCTGAGGTTGTCTTCCTTCTGTTTGCAATGTTTTGGGGCATTCTTAGCCAAAAAAAAAATCTTAGCCCCGCTCTGTCAAGATTGTGTCATTCACAGCTCATAGAAATGAGTTCCTCTGGCTCTGTAGGCACTAGAGAACTTTCCTCCCTTACAATTTTGAATTGCCAAGTGTTTAGGAACAGAAAGCAGCAGCACAAAGATGGGCATGTTTTTTTCCTGAGTGAATGTTAATTTCTTCCCTTTAGGAGAATAAGCTCATAAATGTATGCAGAAGATGAACTTAACTGTGATACCCATCCTGACTTTCAGTAATCATTTCAGGAAAAGCATCATTTTGGTAATGACTTAAGAAACAACTTCAGAATTCATAGCATGTCTTCTGTGACAATAGATAGATGCCTTTGAGAGCGTGTGAAAAATCACGCACAGAAAAAGAGATAAAAGTCGGCCTAAAGCTTCGTTGCCTGTCTGGTTATCTCATGCATTTGGATGACATTCTGCAGGACAGTTCAGCTAAAGGACCTCTTTTATATGTTAACTTTAAGCAGAAATTTCAGCTTTCAAACAGCATCCTCCAAACTAGACAATCTGTTGCTCAGATTAAAGCAGCTAAAGCTTCTACTGAGCTTGCAAAGGAAGATAAGAAATCAATCCTTGTATCATGTTTTCTAAATAACAGATTTCTCCCTCTGACTTCACTCAGAGGCAATGCCATTTTCTCTTTCCATGCTTTAAAGATCAGAGATGAAACGAAAGGGTGGGTGGGGTAGGAGTATTTTAGGTTTTGATTTTAAGTTTCTTAGTTGTAGCAAAAGTTTATATAAACCTGTAATAAGACATTTAAGATGGTAAAAATATTTTGCATACATATAGGATCTGAAGATTATTATGAAAATAAGGGCATTTCTTTGTCTCAGTAGGGTTAAGATGCTAATTAAACCTCCTTTTTTTGATAAAAATTAAGTTTATGTTTTTTTAGATAAAGCTGCGTCTAAATTTCCCTCCATGTGAGATGTCTATTAAAATATTTGGCATTCTGTTTAACACAAATAAAACCAAAATACCTTATAACCTAAATAATTCAGCAGTTTTCTGTTCAGGTTTTGATTAATCCCTTTAGCTAAACGAAGAAAACAGCTTCTCTGAAGGTTTTGTCAGCTGTTAATTGTTACTTTTTTGGTGGGAGGGGGAAACAGCAAAAAATGAGTTTAAATGTTTCTGAGCTGTTTTTGTTCTTCATGTTCAGTACTAAAGGAGAATAAGACAAAAGGCAAAAAGAGGAGAGAGTAGCAAAGATAGAAAATGCAAATTTCTCTTCCCCAGCACTGATTTTCACTTTAAAGTTTCTCTTCCATGGACGGACCAGAAAAGACCTCTTCTGCTATTGACCCAACTGGAAGTAGACTTTCTAATCCCGCCTCATCACAACAGGACTCTTGTGACCACTGGCAGGCAAACTAGATTCTTCCCAGCTAAGTGGCAAAAAGGAAAAGGGAAGCTGGAAGAGAGGGAAAATAAGGTGGAAGGAAAACAATGAATGAAGGAAATAAAGGTGGCAGAAACCAGATTGTCATGTTCCTGGCTTCAAACTGGTCTCCCATCCTTTCACTGGGATGCAAGGAGGCTGTATCAGGTTCAAAGAGCCTCCTTTATCTCAGATGCTGCGTTTTCTGGGGCTTGTATTTCAAACACAGTAATCCTAAAAGGAATCAGAGGCTCGCATCTGAAATGTTTTCAGAAGTCAGCCAAAGCAGCTGGCAGTACCTAATGAGTTCTCCTCTTGGCTCTCTCTTGTCTGGTTTGGTGATGATGCCAAAGATCAGAGTGTAGGGCTGTGAGGAGCACAAGATCCATGTGGCGAAGTTCATTTCCTTCAGTCCCACTGAATAACATCTTCGTTAATCAACACCCAAGACATGCTGGCCATGGGGACCAGTGATCTGAGCCACCTACCAGAAGGACAAGAGTCCGAGCCCCTGGGAAGGCCATATATCTGGGGCAGATACACATCCATGTAACAGGAACAGGCCCAAGCACCAGCAACCAAATCATGTAGTTGTGGACCCTGAGGGTTTTTATGTCTGGGTGTCAGCAGCTGGGGAAAGCAGGGAGATCTGGGTCCAGCTAACTGGATAGACTGAGCACAACTACTGGGGAAATCAATTTTTTGATACTATATACAAAAATATATATGTATGTGCATCTATTCCACCAGCAGACTTGGATCCTGATCCTGCAGAGAGGAGGAACAGAATCAGGCTGTCTGTGCTGTCAGTTTTGTGTTAGTGTTGCACTCAAAACATTACTGGATTCAACAACCTGTAAGAAAGACGACCATGCAGCTGTCTGGTTTTAACCACTGCATCTTCCTTTTCTACCATTGGTTTAAGAATTTTCTGTCCATTCACATATTCCCTCTGCTTTCAGTAGAGTGAACAGAAGGATTCTGACAGCCTGAGAAAGGTTTCTTGTGTCTTCTGACCACAGACACCCACTTATTTCAAAGTTATATTTGAGGCTTGTAAGCCTGAAGCATCATCACTGAGTGATATTGCCACAAAAAAGCTGCCTAGATTCCTCTCTTTTTCTTGACATATGGAAAAAAAGAAGAGAAGAAATCTTTGGGTATCACAGCAATAATGTGTTTGGATACAAATGTGCTACAATTTTTTAAGAGAAAGTATCTCATGAATGAGGAAGGTAAAAAAAAAAAAATCCTCTGATACAGATACAATAAAATTACATGCTGACAGATTCCTCTGGATTACAATGTACTAGAGAATGGAATTGCTTCATTAACCCCAGCTACTTTACCCTTCACCTTGATGACCCATTTGTTAGACCAGCATTGCCTGTAAGACAGGAGGACAGAAAACAGCAAACTATGGGAAAATGTGGGAGTACCACTGTCTTTCTTCCAAGGACCTGTAACTGAACTTAGCACAGCCTTAACTCCAAACTGGTGACTTTCAGTGGTCTCTTCCCTTCATATTCCCACAGAACCCAAAATTGTTGTATTATGGATGTTATAGGATCTACCCTTGCCTGGTCCTTTGTAAAACCTATTGATGAACCTGTTATCCATGAATTTGTGTTTAGCCTTCATGAATGTGGTGATGTTTTCTGCCTTCACAGCTTTGTGGCAGCAGATTTTAAAAGCTCACCACTGACTGTCTAAAGAAGTACTTTATTCCATTTATTGATAACTGATTTCCTACTTGTTTCATTGAACATCCCTAAGTTCAAATATTGTAGGATTTGATGAGGCATTTACCTTGTCTAACACCACCATGATTTTACACAAATTAATTGTACATACACAGACATGCTCCAGTCTTCTCTCCAAACTGTAGAGTCTCAGCCTTTTTAGCTTATCCTGGTCAAAGAGCTGCTTAACCTCTTTCATGATATTTTTTGCCCCTCTCTGCACACTACCCACATCTACTGTGTCCTTCCTGAGTCTTGAAGACAAGAACTGTGTGGTGTTTTCAATAAAATGGACATCAAGGTTTTAAGCAGCAGAGAAATGGCACACACTGTCTTCTTTGACAAATTACTTTGTACTTAGCTAATTTCTTAATGATCTTATTCCTTCTTACTGAAACCACCATTTTACCATGGTAACAAAGGTCACAGGCATTTGTTTTGAAGTACCCTAAATCGTTCTGAAGCATATTTTGCAGATGGAAATTTTACTGGCACTGTGGCTGTTCACAATAAAATACTGACATCCCATTCACATTTTAAAATAAAATTACAAAAGCTTAAATCATAGACCCCGTGTATAATAAAAATAATTTTACATTTCATCTGTCTTTGTAAAAGCTGTGTTAAACATCAAATACAACAGCAAAATTCTCTTGCTTTTTTTTTTAATAAATTAATTTTAAAAACCCCTCAAACCACCAACATAGAAATCAGCACAGAAAAGTCTTCTTAACAGATACATCATATCCCACTGAGAGTGCTGAATTATGTTATTTAGTTATTGCACAACTAATGCATCTTTTGACATTTGATGGAGGATTAATTCACACAATTAACTGACATTAGTATAATGGCTCTCTGTAAGCACCTGTGCTCCAAATTCCACGCTGATTATACCCAAAATTATTTCATGCAGTACATAATCCTAATTGGTAGTACAACATTCATACAGCTGAGCATACTAATCTGCTTCAGTTCAGAGTGTGTTTGTTTTGTTTCACTTTGTCTTTATCCACCTTCTGTGAAAGCTGAACTTTTCACACTTCTTTCCTTGCTTATAACTTGAAACAGATTTTTCAAAAACCATTTAACAGCTCTATCTGAAGTCTGAGTGTTTAATAACTAAAGGAGGCCGATTTCCATAGAACCTAACGGTGTTCTTGCTAATACTGATACAGATGTACTGCCTTACCTGAAAATCTTATGTTTTGAATGAAAAATCAGTTTCTTGCCTCAAAGACATGAAAAGATGTAGTAATAGAAAGGGAAAAACAGTCCTTTGCTAAACTGGTAAAATACACTGCCACCTCCGGGGCCTTATTAGGCCTTGCTGTGATCTGTTCTTTCATTTAGAGGTGCTACTTCTCAAATCAGTCAAGTTAGGCTCCTTCATAGGAAAATTTTCTTTTTAACAAATTTGATACATTTAATTATGATCAGTAGGATAAATACAGCACAGCAAGAATCAGCAGGGTTAGGTGGGGACAACTTACAGCAAGAGAGAACGTATCTGTGAAAGTCTTGCAATGTGCTTCAGGCACTCCTGGGTTGGCTCTACAAGATCACCTCTTCTTTCTTCAGGTTCAGGTTTAATGAACTCCAAATCAGTTTCTGGGAAGTCGATCTTTATTTAAAAAAAAAAAACAAAAGAAGAGGGGATAATTATTTGAGGATGCTCACTCTATATAATATGTTACTTAAATGTTTTGGTGATAAATTCCATCCACAGAAATCAGTGGGACCTAACTTTCCTGGGAGAATTTAATCCACCATATTACAATTTTATTAGAACTCCATGAATTAAAATCTGACGCAAGTTCTTACTTTTTGCCTCCTTTCTTTTTTTTTTTTTAATGAGATGGTTCTCAAATGGAAAACTTTCATTAATGTAGATTTGCTTTGTTTCGTGAAAAGTAAGGCTATTTCTGATGTGTAGTTTGTCACCACAAGAGATGGAAATCAGATTCCTGATTTCACTTCTGGATGTTATATATATATATATATATAGTACAGTATCTACCAATTTTCCATTCTTAAACATGCCTGTCAGAAATTTAAGATAATGTTTTTCAAGATACAGAGAAAGTAAAGACTCAACCAAAACTACAACACGTGAGGTACTTGATAATCTGAGTAGACTTATCTGAAAATTCAGATTGTTCTTCAAAATTCAGCCCAATTTGCATTCAGCTTTGGTCTATTAATGCACACCAAAATGCCTTATCTATATCTACTTTTTAATATAAGTATTTGATATGCATCACTCTCCTAAAGGTTAACAAAGTTATTCCCTATGAAACACTCAGGCACATCACAAAACTAGATGGTCTTTAAGATCTCTTCAAATCCAAGCCTAGATTTTCTATAAAAATATATATTTATAACCTATAACATATAAATATATATGAAAATATATATTTATAACAATTTATAACAAATTGTGATACTGCTCTGTGGCTGGGAATAACTGAAAATGAGGGGGGAGAATGAGAAATCCTGTTTCATTTCTTTCAGTAGATATTACAAATTAATAGCCATTTACTGTCTCAACCTCCCTGTATTATTAATAGGAGATGCTATTTTAAGGCATGGTCTTTGACTGAACTCCTCAGCCTGGAAAATCCCCATTTGCTTGTCTGTTAAAACAAGGCTATTTTTAGGCCAGGCTCATTTATCTGTATTACCTGCTTTTACATTTCATTTGCTAGCAATCATTCAGATCTTTAACAGAGAAAACAATTGGCTTTGTCCTTGAAATACCCAGTTGCTAACTTGACATGGAAAGGTGACAAAACCACCGTGCAGACCTGAGGTATTTATTTGAGTGGCTATAATGGAAATACGATTTTGAGTTTGGGTGGTCTCGGTGAGCTCTGGGAACATCCCTTTTTCTTGCACTTTGTTAGAAAACAAGCCTTTGCTTTGCCTTCTCGCTTTCTCACCTGCAGGGTGACTGAGGTTGGTATCTCAGTGCTGCAGATGCCTGGGGTGATCATTGTTGTGGGGAGCGTGCTGTACAGTGCCATGCTGAGCAGCACAGTTCCGTGGGCCAGCCTCCTGCAAGAAGCACAGAGAGAAACACTGCACTGGTAACAGGCTTCACTGAAATCCCATCAAAGAACATGGAGCTGCAGAGCTTAAAAGACAAGCAAAAGGGGAGCAAACCTTTTATCTTTATGTGACTAGTACAAATCTGGCCTCAACAAGTAGAGGTTGCATCCTGATGGCTTCACTGCCACAGCAGTATCTCCTCATTTGCAGGGTTCATGAAAAAATCGCTCTGCCAAGGCATTCTGAGTCAACTCTGCACTTTACCACTGGCTTCTTGTGTAACAGGGGCTGCCCTTTAGGCCAGGTGTAAAATAAGGATAATGAATTATTTCTGTCTCAAGATTTAATTTTTAGGACAAACATGGTCAAGACTGTGAAGCATCAACACACTGCAAGGTGGAGGGCAGCATATTTATTCCACGAAAAGAAGAAACTCATGGCTATCTGCTGCAACCATAAGGGATCCTTGCTGATTTTATGTGTAGGTGGCAGGGAGAGGGGAGTATGATATGAGAGCCTCCAAAGAGCTGAAAGAAGTTTGAGTGGGATAGTTTGTACCGCATGTGCCACATACAGTTTTTGGACAGATGAAAGGTTATGGTCTGAAGTAACAGTCTGAGCACTACACCTACCAGCAGGTGTTATCAGAAAAACAGGCATGCATGTGGCCAGCAGATAAGAAGCCCAGCATGATTGGGCAGGTCAGCACAATTCAGTCTAGAGAACCTGAATAAAATCAGAAAATTTGGGTGTAAATTCTAAGCATAACAAATCGACTCAAATTAAGAATGCAGCACCTGAGTAAAGAAAGATGTAATAGGCTGGTCTTAGCCCTTAATTTCTCCATATCTTAATGATTAGTGGGGTCAGAAATTTGATAATGTTAAGCAGTGTTCTTTTACTGACAAATACTTTTTATTAAGATTTTTTAAACACTACTCAGTCAAAACAACCGAGAGAATGCACTCTTCTGCCCACTGCAGCAGAGACAGCCAAGGTAAATGAGGTCTGAATGCCTGCCTTTCACCTGAGAGGAAGATGTTAGAGGTACAAGCGACACCAGATGGGTTATTTGATCCCAGCATGAGTTTGCAGGTTGCTGTAAAGAAAGTACCTTTTGAATTGCAAATTGAAATAAATTGCTTAAAGTCATCTGAAGAAGATTTAAGAAACTGCCACAAAGTTACTGTTATAGTCAACACAAATGAGTATAAACCTAATTCAGGACTAATTTTTCTTTTTCACTTCTCAAGCTGTTTGTGTTGTTAGCACAGACATTTAATTTTATTTTATTGTGAGAGCACAGCTCAGGAGGATTAAAGACAGCTATTTTCTGAAGTTTCTTTTGCAGCCGTAGGTGCATTTGCAGGGGAATGGAGGCAGAAAAAGAGCTGTGATATGAACTAGATAGCACTTGGAGGAAAGCAATTGTGTGATATGAAGTCTCTCTCATTTAGGTAATTGATATGAACAAGGAAGTGATCAATGGTGATTCAAAGTGGTTTTCCTGTGATGTGTACTCAGATGACCTTTAATAAACGAGTCGCATCTCTTCAACCAATCCTTTGTTGACAAAGATTTACATCATAATTTGAACTAATTGGCACTTTTGTTAGAAGGGAGAGGAGCAGCTGAGAATAAATGAACATGAAGACTAAATTACCCTTTTGAGCTCTCATTAATGCTAATCACTCTCATATTGTGCTCTATGGGGGCCTTTAAAAAAGAATACATACAGTGGATTTTTTTCCTGGGAAACCTGCGTAGACAAATACAAGAAGTAGCACAGAACTCAGAGGTATTGTAGACGTGTTTGAGACATTTCCAGAGCTCATTATTTCAACTCATTTACACCTAGAACAGATGTGGCTAAGACTGTCCAGGACAACAAGGAAGAATCTGCAGATGGGCTTCTCAAGAGTCCTCAACTGAAGAAATAGCAAGTAAAGCAACGTGCCTACATGAGTTTACATGTTAAAGCAGACAGAACTGTGAGGAAAAACAAAGCTATTAGGACACTCCAACAGTGTGGAGATAACATTTCCTAATTAGAAATGAACTTGTCTTAAAAACTAGACATATTTATGCCTTGTATACTGAGTGGCCTAATTTATACCTTAACAAATAAGTGAGCAACTCATTTATCTTCCGTGAGTAAGTCACTCTTTGGACTGCAAACACAGGAGGCATTTTTCACAACATGTGAAGGGGCACTGACAACTGTGTCATACAGAGTATGTTTTTGAGGCACAGCTTTCCTCAGTGGCAAGGTTTAACCCCAGCCAAGCCCCACACAGCCACTTACTTCCTCGCCAGCTGTGTCAGGGAGAGAATGGGAAGGGTAAAAGCTGGAAAACTCATGGGTTGGGATAAAGAGAATTTAATAGGGAAAGCAAAAGTCGTGCACACAAGCACAGCAAAAACAAGGAATTAATTCACTTCTTCCCATGGGCAGGCCGGTGGTCAGCCATCTCCAGAAGAGCAGGGGCCCATCACAGGGAACGGTGACTTGGGAAGAGAAACGCTGCCACTCCAAATGTCTCTGCTCTTTCTCCTTTATCACCCCGCCGTTTACACACTGAGAATGATGCCACATGGCCTGGAATATCCCTCTGGTCAGTTTGGGTCACCTGTACTGGCTGTGTCGCCTCCCAACCTCCCAGGCACCCCCAGCTTCCTTGCCAGTGTGGTAGCATGAAAAGAAGAAAAGGCCTTGGCTCTGTGTGAGCCCTGCTCAATAGTAACAAAAACATCTCTATATTATCAACCCTGTGTTCAGCATAAATCCAAAACACAACTCCATACCAGCCACTGGGGAGAAAATTAATTCTACCCCAGCCCAAATCAGCACACACAGCAAACTTTGGGGCACTACATACACAGTAAATATTCCTCAGAACAGTCAGCTTTTGGACACAGAAATGGAACAATAACAGGGGCCAAGTGGGTGAATGAAAGAGGGAAAACATGCATCATTATTTTTAGAAAAAGAAGCAGGTGAGAGTGCAGGACCCATTCAGAAAATGAAGGAATTAGCATCATGAGCATGATAACCATATCCTTTAGTGAATAAACAGATTCTTCTCTCTGCTACTTGGTTCTGCTGATGAGCTCAGGAAGGTCACTCCCTATTCCGCCTACCATTCCAGTTTTTCCATCTGTGAGGTGAGGGTAATGACCTTTTAACAACTGTATAATGATCACAGCCACAGAAAATGGCTTTCATGTAACAACTTCAGCATCAAGCAGATCAGAAAGTGAATATGCTGCTCTGTGCCTACTGCCATTTATTTATTTGGGAATTCTACAGATTCCCTTCTCTTTTTTATTACTGGAGCTAAAATAAACTTCCCATCTTGTTACAGAAAATGACATTGCTATTTAAAGGCAGCTTAAGTTATCCTAACTTAACAAAGTCAGTTGTGTCCTGAAGTCACATGGCAGACTTCCCTCACGACACCCACTAGAGGAAAGTTTTGCTGCTTGCTCTGTCTGATTTGGAAATACCAAAATAAATTGTGGTGCTAGAATCAGTGCAGCCAGAGCAATGGGAACTGTGGGGGACATTGCAACTCCCAAACTGCCCCAAAATGATGGATTTCTGACTCGTTAATTAGCTCTGAACCACAGAACTGTTCAGCCCAAGAGACAAACGCAGTCTCTGATGTGAAGGAATGGAGGGCTGGCACACAGGCTTCTAAACACTTTTTGGATTGCCTCTAGCGTCTAGTAAGACTTCTTGCTACAGATGTACCATCAAAGGCTCTACTGGCACTGATTTAGGGCTACTGTATAAAGTCAACTATCTGACAAGGCTGAGAAGAGCAGATATGCTGGCTCACCTACTGGGCAAGTAGGCAGCTACACTCATTACCACCGCCTTCATTCACAAATGTATATAGCATTAGAGTAGGGTTACTGCTTAGGCTGAATAAACTGGGAAAATTAGGACAAAGTACTGTGTAAAAATAATGTAAGTGTCCCCAAACCTGACATCATAAGTCTCAGAAGTACAGAGTTGAGGTTAAATTTAAAGGAAATGCAAAGCTGCTAAGATATATAGAAAAACCCTCCCCTTATCTTATGACCCAAGGAGTCTTAATTCTGTATTAGAATCATACTGTGAAATAACTCCTTTATTGTAATTACAAATACTACAGAGTTCTAGAAAATTCAAAATAGAGACAATTTTCAACTGCAAAGTAATGCTAAACGTACTGCAAACATTTATAAGGACCACAACCTCCATCCCCACGGTTTCTAGTTAAACTTCCTTAAATTTGTAAGTGATAATTACATTGAGTACAAAATTAACAGGTTATTCCAGACTTTGGAAAAAAATCTTGCAGTTATGTTTCTGATTACTTCATCTTTTTTATTCCAGAAATATAAAGTCACAAAATTAGTTTACGAGCAATGACTTTAGAGTAAACAACTACATTTAGGCAACTCTTGGAGAATACTTTCAGGAAGCCAGTTTGATAAGCAGGAATCCCAACACATGTTTGGCAAAGACTACAGTGTATATCCAGCAGCTAATCATGCTATAAATCTGCACACTGCAAGAAAACTGTCAGAAGAGTGAAAGATAACACTAGAATTCAGGAAATAATGTAAATTATGCAAATTTGAAATTTGCTAAACATCTGTTCACTGACAAGTCTTTAGCAACAACAAAAATCCTAAAGCTAGCCAAATTCTTGAGGATGTTTTTAGGTATTATGTGGTTTCAAAACAGGCCAGGTACGAAGAAGAGATTGCAATATAAAATAATAAATAATATGCTTTAAATAAAGAGCTAGATTTGTTTCTTTATAAATATATATATATATATATATACTTCTCATACAATCTTACTAGTATTTTTTAGAGGAGAACTGGAGTGTTAAATTCTCAGAAAATAACTACAGCCCTTTGATCTGGCAAGAGACTTTAACATGGTCATGCCCAAAAGCACGAGAAACTTCTCACCTCTTGAAACAGATGAAAAGAATTTGTATACATGTTAAAATAAGTTCATGTTTTTTTAACCTCCAGGTTGAATTAAACATAAAGAATCAAAATACAAAGAAGAGATGTCACCATATGATGAAAATAATTATTTGGGAAGAGAAATTATATATAAAATTTACCAAGGAGAGTAAATTCAGAGACTTTTAAATTAGTGTTCTTTTGCCCTAACAGATCAAAATTCCTAAATAATACCAGGGAATACCCCCAAACTGTTGTTTTGGGGGGTTTTTTTCCTTGTATCTTTAACATAAGCCAAAGAAGTTTGAATAGAATTTCTGTGGTTTTAATCAGAAGGTGATATAATGGGACAGAAATGAGGAACAGTATTTTAAAAAAATGTTTGACATTTATTTTCTTTTTCCAGTGTTTAACAAAGCAATCTTTTTTTTTTTTTTAAGCAAGCATCTGAATAGAAAAAGAGGAGCCACACTCTGTCCTTATCTTCACTGACCCTGAGAAGAGACCAACTGGGACAAGGATTTGAACTAGGATGTTTGATGACCCAGGCAAATACCTCAGGGCAGCTGGCTTCTTCCAAGAGCTTATTTCTGTCCTTTCCCCAATAAATTAAATTCTAGACATAAGAATCCTAAGACTTTTTTAGAACTCAAATTCACCCCTGAGAAAAGTTTTATTTTGAGAAAGTGTTATTTTCCAAGCTAGAAATGTTTTGTTAAGATTTTCTGGTCAGATTTCTTTAATCACTTTATACACATTCACAGAGTTTGTTATTTAAAAACCCTAATACCATAATCTTTGCAGTAATACAAGGTGCTCTTGACATATTAGCGTGACACTAGAGGTACAAATCTTTTCTTGGTACATACTTTCAAGTTCAGAAGTACTCTATCGAAATAAGTGTGGAAGTTTAGTTGCATTCCAGCAGCAAGGGGAGTTTCAGAGCAATTCTTTTTTTCAAACCAGTCTGTCTATCAATTGAAATGACAGGGAATGAATAATCCTATGGAGCTGTGGTTGGCCAAAGGAGAAAAAGGCATTTAGGCTTCTTTGTGGTGGTAATTACTGTAATTGTAAATGACACAGCTATCAGATATGGGGATGTTGAGCATGCTATTCCTAAATCATTCCTGCAACAACTCAACCTTGATTTCTGCTTTGAAGGGTCATTTCAGCAGTGATCTCTACAATTACACAGCAAATGAAAGGGAAGTAGCCCTCTATCCCCTTCACTGTGCTGATTGTGTGTTCCAGGAAAGAATGGAGCCATTTTTCAGTCAAATTTTTGAAAATGTCAGGTTGGCATGGGGATCTACCGAATGAAAACCAATGTTCTTGCTCTGATGGCATACACGAAAAAATATACCTCACAGGGAGATGAGGACTTTCGGGCCTTCCAAAAGTATTTCCTTTTGGACTTGGATGCTCCAGAGAAAGCCAGGTCCTCAAGAGAAGAGTTCTCATATAGGCACCTTTGGAGGCAAATAGGATAAGTGTTCCCTCATTAAGTTCTCATGCCTCAAACATATTTCATACTTTCTTTAAAAATACACACACAATGGAAGAGTGAAGTGCACTTCTTAAGACTAGCTATGAAAGAAAAGTCATTGAATAAATTGCCCAAGCAATCCCTGGAGCAGAGATTTGATTCATACTTTTTTCCTTCCTTCAAGCTAAGTGCTCTAAACACTAGGGTACAAAAGAACACAGTAACCTTGAATTTTCTCTGGAAAGATGGAAAAAGCATCTAGCCCCGTCCAAAGGATTTCCTACACCTCTCAGATTAAAAGTTCAAAGAAACACAAGGTCTTTCAAATATAGCAAATTAATACAAGCAATCAGATTTTTTTGTTTATTTTGTTTTAAATGGTGATTGCTACCATATAGAGAAGTAGATCAAGATGTCTCAAGGCGAAGAAAGACCTGTAGCTTAGAGGTGGATGCTAATGCAGAAACTTGGGGGGCTTGAACATATCCCTCCCATTGCACAGAGGGTATTGCAGGGCTAAATAAAAAATTTGTATCACTGCAAAGATTCAATCTAAATTAAGATGTCCCAGTGCTACTGAAACATATTTAGAACACTGTGGAAAATTTACCTTGGATCTCTGTTTATACATCACTGCGGAGACATTCCAACTACAAGCAACTGTTATGTTGTGTACTGTGTAGAAAGAAGTGGTTAGAAAAGAGAAGAAAGCTTCTAAAGTGCTGTGGAGAGTGAAGAGCTGTCATTGTGGTCACCACTAACTGTCCCAATTTGAGCAGAATGAATGTGTGTGAGAACAGAAAAAAGAAAACAAAACCAACCACTGTGAACAAGAAAGAAAAAGATTTGGCAAAGCTACAGGAATGGGCCTTTCAACAGGCCTAGGGAACCTTAAACAGTCACCTAAACCAAGAAAAGCAAGCAAGCAAGTGAGAGAAAGGGAAGGAAGGAAAAGGAAAAGGAAAAGGAAAAGGAAAAGGAAAAGGAAAAGGAAAAGGAAAAGGAAAAGGAAAAGGAAAAGGAAAAGGAAAAGGGATGGGGCTCTTACTGGCACATCAAAAGCAGTTTGCTGTAAGTGACCCTCTCAGTCTTATTAGAGGAGTTCCTGAAATGAGTAATTTTGTCTATTTATATTTCTCCCAGGCTGAGTGCAACGCTATCCAAGAATGGTCTTTTCTTAAGCTGTCATGCAAAACCAAACTTACTCTTTTTCATACAATGGGGAGCATGTCCAAGCAAGCACTTCTGTATTTTTAGAGGTGCTGTTTACTCCCAGTAGTTTTATTGTCAGCATAGTTTCCCTCGGAAGAGCCTTTATTCGCAGAGGGAAGTTGACCCTAAAAGAAAATCAGAAAAGAGAAAAATGAAAGTTAAAAAAAAATCTGAGCATTTTTACAACAAGTGAGTTCTTTCTCCATTTTTCTAGATGCCCTAACACCTAGATTGAGCTATAAATTACAGAAGTTGCACTCTGAAGGAAAATGCAACTGAGAGATCCTTCAATACACTGATGAGTATTGGCAACCATTAACTTGAGTCATAGTATTTGAGAAGAGGCAGATAAAAACATTCCCTTCAGTGGCAACTACTAGAGCTGGCAAAGGCAGAAAAAGCTTAATTAAACTTTCCTTTAGAATTACCTTATCAACAAAAGGCAATTTCAGAATAAACAACCCATTAAGGGTGAATTGTAAAGCAGTAGTTATTTGCTGTCTTGTGCCTTCAGAGGGAACCACTGCTTAAGAAACCAAGAGGTGCTTCTGAGTGTGATAATCATTCTCTTGTTCAGGTGTGCTTTGGTGGTGTGATATTTCTCAGCCACAATTTAAAGGCAGATGTTGTCTTAACAGCAATGACAGATTCGCAATTTTTTAGTGAGAAAATTCAGTTTTCATCAATAGTCATCTCAGCTTTGTATTGATCATTAGCTTGCTTGGTCATTCAGTTCATTTATACAGTTTATGAAAATTGATCTAAAATCATAACTTAGAATTATTCTAATAAACCAGATAGTTTCATGCTCTATGGAAAGATCACACATGTAATTACCCAGACATGTGCAAGTTTGCATTTTCTTTTCCCTGGAGAGAAAATTTTCTAGCTTTTTCCATGTATATTGTGGAAGCTCAAATTTCTCAAGTGGAGAGTAAAATTAATTACATTTTTTCTGTATAAACAAAATCAATATAAGGATCTAGGGGCTTAAAGGATTATTCCACATTGATAATACAATCATTAAGAAAACAAAAGATCTGCATAAACTGGAGATTAGGAAAACAGACTAAAAGATAAATTTGAATAATAGAGTGACAGAAGAATGCAACTCAGCATTTTAAAAAAGATATGCTCATACTTAAACAGCAAGCAAAGGTAGAAACTGCATTTAAAAAGTATAGTAGCCTGTAAAACATAAGAATTACGGGTGCTAGAAGTAAGACATGGTAATAGGATAAGGAAAAATCAGCATAAGATTTTGCTCCCAGTTCCAAATCTATCGAATTTCTATTGAATTTGAGAAAGTTTCCTTGAATGTGCTGAGGAGCCACTGAAAGAAAGTAGATGGCTTTCAGCTAAAAAATCTGAAGTTCTCCAAATTAGCAATAATGTCAAAATTTCAGATCATCAGTCTTTCAACATTTGGAAATTATGCACATTTGCATACCTCCCTCTTTGAATAACAAAGCAAGACAGCCATTTCCCACTCTTTCTGATTACCATGAACAGAATTGAGAAGGAATTCTCAACTGTCTTCCCACGTGTCCCTATTTATAGCTTTCAAGTTTGCTTTCCCTGTCTCATGTACTCTTCCTTACTCATAATTAGTTAGAAACAGTTATTGGGAAACTGAACTCGTTTACCTCCTAAAAATAACTTGTTCTGTCTTTTTTGCTGAGAGGCCAACAACACTGCCCTTGTTACCTAAAAATGTTTGACAGAGTTACACCTAACTTTAAAGAACCATTAATGCTTTCAAGAGACAAAAATAAAAAATCGAGACATGCATTTTCTGATACAGACAATTGTTAACACTCCCTGTGAGCCTGGAGCAGTGAAAAAAACCTCTCAGTATCATGACTGCAGAAAGCAAATACTTGCCAGAATTTCCCTAGGACACATTATATAGCACTTTTACCAGCAGGAAAAGAACCTGGAAACTCTGACAGGCTACACATCCCAAGAGTTAAAGTATGGGCCAAAGAGGACTAAAATTTCCCTTCCAGTGACATGTGATACACAAAGGAGGGGAATATCTGTACTGCTTTCAAGAACTATAATTAATCCCCATCTGAACTTACCCAGCTGGTCTCACCCTTTGTGACTGTAGGAGGCTGAGTCAAATGGATGACTAAGAAGGGGATGGAACTCTGGCCAGGAATAAGGCATCCCATGGGTGAACAATTTCAACAGCAGTTGAGAAAAACAAAGAAGCTGCTCACTGAGAAGGTGCCATTCACAAATATCAGATAAAGTTATACAACTTGTTTCCTAAAAGCACTCAACACAGAAGAGCTGTGCCCTGAGAGAGAGGAAACAAAACAGACAAGCCAAACAAAATACAGAGAAGAGGGAAACCCAGTGCCAAGAAGGTATCTGAGGTGATGAATGGTAGGCTTAATGTTAATTCCATACTTCATGACTGTAGGTTTAACGTGAATTATGAAGGATGGAAAAAGAGGAGATGGTGAAATAAATACATTAAGAGCAACCAGCTAAGACCAAAGAAAATAATTAAGAGATCTCAGCCACTGAAAAATGACACTGATGAGAAAATAAGGGGATCACACTTTCCAAAGGTAATATACAAGTTCTAAAGCAAAACTGTACTCTCAAAAAAGAACAAACAGAAGAAACACTACACAAGGCCACCTCCTTAGGCATCAAATTATTCCTATTGTTTCTGAGAACATTCTGGGAAAGACTAAATATGATAACAGACTTTAACAGAAGCTCATATTTATACATAAGAACGCATCAAGTTAAAGTTCAGACACTCACTGGTTAAAGCACTTGAAAATAGAAACTAAATTAATGAAAATCAGCAAACAAAGCAAGCCTTGTCTTTGGTAGAAGCTCTCTACCTAGATTCCTAATCACCAGAACATTACTCTGTTCAAATCAATCCTAATGTAAGATCAGAACTCATTTTGAATTAGCCAGGTTTATTTTATGGCCTGACTGATCCATAGCTATATAGAGAATATCTGACTTCCTAATGTAATAGATGCTCTTCCTGGTGACCTTTTACCACATGCATTTTCAACATCTGTGGTCAGCTTTTCTGGGCCACATATGCCAGGGCCTCCCCACCCTCAAAGTAAAGGATTTCTCACTAACATCTAATCTAAACCCACTCTCCATTTAAGCTGTTAGCTGATCTAAAATGCTCACCTGGTATCTCTATTTTGACTCAAATAAAGCATTCATTCACAAAACCCAATTTTGGATACAAGTTAAACATACAAAAATAATGGCATACCTGGTTCCCCAGATTCTCAGCCTGGACCTCACGACACTGGGTTCAAGAAAACTCCCCTCATGTATCGAGACTTAAACAAATCTAGGTCAATCAGTTTGAGGTAGAAAATATGTGAATACCTTTAATGTTTGAGGAAAAGATTCAAAATCCTGCCAGACAGATATAAATTTTCAAGTTTTTAATTTTGAATCTATTTGAAATGGATTTTGAAAAACTTTTTTGAAACTCAAGCAACAATAAAAAGTAAAAAGGTGCTCTTACAAACTGATGCTATTATGTTCCACACACTTCTAGATCTGATATTAAGAGCTTCTTACAAGCATCTATGACCTATGAAAGGATTTGGTCTGTATATTTAATTTCTTCTTTTTCCAAGAAGCTTTTGGATGGAATTGTGCACATTCAACAATGATTTTTCAAGGGAGAGGTTTTAATGGAAAGCCTGAAGCTTCAGTCTGATTGCTTTATATCTTCATGAAATGGGAGAAGAGCAGATTTCTGCTTCAGTTATGCTACAAATTTATTTCTATTCTATCCTTTGCTTTAGAAAATGTTTGTAAGATGCATTCCAGAAAGGCATTAGCCAATTTTAGAAGCCAAAACTGCTCATAAGAAACATAATCCTGCTCATACCCTGCAGTCTTATCTGCCTATATGTACCCTAAGAAACTACTTGACCAAAACTGGGACAAAGTGAAAATTCCTACAGAGGAAAAAGGAATGATCTGATTTTTTAAACACAAGCACAGCAGCTACTTTCCAATCATTTAAAAGACTGAGGGTTATGTACTCAAATGCTATAGACACAACTGAGGCACCAAAGCAGATGTTAAGACCTAAAATAACTTATTTGGATGCTTAGCAGAAGTGCACCCATTTTGTTTCTTAATCATAGGGTAGACATACTAATCCTCCCATATCCCTCCACTAAGATAAGTGTGTTTGACATAAAAAGCTCTTCTTCCATTTGACCAGTTTGAAACTGTTGTGTCCCAGAAAAAGGCAAACAGATGTTATGAATTACACTCTGTATTCAATTGTAATTAAAAAAAAAAACCTTTTCAGACTTGTAGCCTTTGTTCAATGCTAATATAATCAAGCCGCTTTCATATTTAGAATACAGTAAACAGTGATGTAAAATACCAAAACTTTCAAAGATATAGATATGTCATGCTCAAGAAGCTGAAAGAATTCCATATCACCACCAAATCATTAAAAGAAAGCGTATTTCTCTCTCACCTATTGCAAATATGCTTTTTGTCATGCCATTGCCTTAAATGAATGTTGTTTGAGTGAGACAGACAGGTAACAGGCAGCCTTTACCCTAAAATTCCAGTCTCACATTAAGGTCCTCATTTTAAAACTGCAGATCCTTCTTATTGGAAATAAAACAACAAACCAACCAAAAAAGCAAAAACCTCCAAAAATTAAACAAGCAAACAAAGAAATAAAACCACAACCCCAAAACCCCCAACAGCCTTGCTGTTTTGTAAAAAAAAGTACCTTGAAGAAATGTTACAGTAGGTTCTCAAGCTGGATTGCAGAGGTACTAGAGGTAGTTCCAAGAGGTGGAATTGCTCAAAAGAACAGAAATACAGCCTTTGGTTGCATTTCCTTTCAGTTCCAGTACTCCTGGATTCCTCCAGTGAACAAAAGCTATTCACAGATCAGCTTTGTTTAGTTTATTGTCAGACCAGGCTTACCTTAGTCCTATTTCCCTTCCTCTGGCTATCCCATTTGTTTTGCATTCTGATCTCCCTAAGTTTCTGTGACTTCTGTGTAGTTTAATTTGCTCAGAAGAACATCCATAAAAAAGATGTGTGTTTGGGTTTTTTTAAATTAATATTTGATGTGTAATATCTATCAGACAACCATATATCAAACACAGACCAAAACTTACTTCTCATTCCAGTCAGCCAGGAAAAAGAAGGATCTTTTAACTGGAGTATTTTTGCAAATCTTCACTTGACAAATTGTCTTCCCAGCATAAGTTAGTGAACAGGAAAAAGAGAAAACTTTGTAGCTACAAAGGAGAGAAAAAAAAAAAAAATTGTAATATACCATGTCCAGAACAGCATATTTGGAGTTAACCCCTCAAATTTAGGAAGAACCATCCTTACACGAGAAAAGGAATTACAATAATTAATCTCATATTAATGTGTGTGGAGGGGTGTTTAAGTTTGTTGGTTTTTTTCCTTAAAGTTCAGAGTTCAAGAGAAGTCCTAAAGACACCTGGGTTCTGTTCCACGTTTTCATCATTAAGATTAACCTTTTTTTTTCATTATTGCAGTGAATGAAAATTTGGACATAAGATGTGAAGTGTTGCTACTTGCTCATCATACAGTCAACAAGAAATCTCCCACCTGGAGAACTGCATCCACCTCTGGGGCCCCCAATATATAAAGGACATGGAACTGTCAGAGCAGGTCCAGAGGGGGACACAAAGATGCTCAGAGGGCTGGAGCATCTCTCCTGTGAAGGCTGAGAGAACAGGGGGTGTTCAGCCTGGAGAAGAAAAGGCTCCAGGGAGACATTAGAGCACCTTGCAGCAGCTAAAGGGGGCCCACAAGAGAGCTGGGGAGGGACGTTTTACAAGGGAATGTACTGATAGGACAAGGAAGGGCTTTAAACTGAAGGAAGTTAGGTTTAGATTGGATATTAGGAAGAAATTGTTTACTGTGAGGGTGGTGAGGCTCTGGCACAGGTTACCCAGAGAAGCTGTGGATGCCCCATCCCTGGAAGTGTTCAAAGTCAGGTTGGATGAGGCTCTGAGCAACCTGGGATAGTGGAAGGTGTCCCTGCCCATGGCAGGGGGATGGAATGAGGTGATCTTTAAGGTTCCTTTCAACCCAGGGTATTCTATGATTCAATTTTTATCTTCTTTTCCCAATCTGTAAAAAACAGATTAGTACTCAAGGGAATCTATAAATTTTTTTACAGCAGAAGTATTAAAGCCCTCTGTGCTGGCCTTCAGACAGTGAACCAAGCAGCTTCAGAGTGAAATTCAGGCCTGGGAATATCTCTTGTTTCACATTCCTCTTACTGAAATCTTTTAAAATATTAGTCAAAATAGATTATAAATAACTAATGTTACTAATTAGTCTCGTAACTTCCAGATCTTCCTGCCAGGCTCAGCTTTAGATGTCATTCTGGACAAGAATGATGAACATGGGAAACAGTCATATGTGAACAGGAAATCTGAGGCAGTTGTAGTTTGAAGGTGCCTGACTTTGCCATATTTATAAGAATGATGGTTTATCTCTTCCAGAACATTATAACATCTTTTACAATTATTGCTTTTTATTTTTTCTCTTTTTTTTTTTTTTTTAAATAAAATGATCAATAGTCTGCAGTACCTATCAGGTGTCAGTGCAGAGAAGGAAAAAATTTACCTGTAGGATTAGGAAATACTTCCCCTAGAGTCTAAACTTTACAAACAGTTGCAGGATAGTTCAGAAAATAATAGGTTTTAATAAAATCAAATGATAAAGTTTTGCTGTTTAAACAGCAGTACTGATACATAATACAATATATATTATAATATGTATACTTTCTTATATAATACATTTTATACCTTATATGTATTCAGGAATAACGACGTATTAAAAGAAGTGTTAAAACAGCTGCAAGGTCATAACATGACCCTTGGAAAAGCAACATGACATCCATGACACTTCCAGCATGAATTCAGGCAGTGCAGAAAAATAAGGATGGGGAACATGCATGTGAATGATGTTAATAAAAGTACTTGAGGAAACCAAGTGTTAGAGCAGCAGTTCATGTTAAGAAGTCCATGCCGTGCTAGCCATGAATATTGGAAAGACAGGAAAGGGAGATTAAGGAGGAAGAAAGATTCTCATTTTTATGTGCTTGAACATAGCATTGAAGTCATAAGTGGCCTTTAGGCTGTGTGTAATATCACATTTTCCTGGTAAAACATAAAATGCAGTGGGAAGGATATAACCATCTGAAATCAGGATAGTGATTATAGTTCTGTACTTATTACCTTAACTAATGCAAAGTCTCTCAGATTTTTATTAAGCTGCTAATTACAGGCAATGCTGTATAGTGCAGTCTCTTGCTCACAGTCTAATTCAAATGATCCCACAGTCATTTGGGATTGAAGGTAAAGAGGGAGCAAAGGGAAAATTAGCAAAAACTTTGAGAACAATTTTTTGACTCATAAAAATAATGCTACCCGACTGTGGTCACCTGTCCCCCTTTCATCACATTGGAGTGGTAAGAGAAGAACACCAGTTTTGCTCAGAGTACAAAAGGCAGCCACTTGAAGAGACAACTAGTTTTACCAAATCTGAGCAATGCAGAAGAGAATACTTCTATTAGCTTTTTATTAAAGTTGTCTCTTTTTTTTCTATTAAAGTTGTCTCCTTTTTTTTTATTTAAGTTTTCTCCTTTTTTTGCCTGTGCTATGCTAACACTTGGTATACTTAGATCCATAAACTTATTTTAATCCCATCTCTAAAGAGCATCACCAATTCAGGTGCTTAGCCACATGACATGGTTTGAACACACCAAGAGCAGAAATTGCTGAGAAACCTCACTGAGATTGGGTTCAAGCACAAGCACCCCTCTGTTTAACTTGGCAAGCTGGCCTCCAACCCTTCGAGTTGCTTGTCCTGCAGAGACCACACCAAGTCCCAGTCCAAACGTCCTCTGTGTGCAGCACAGGATGCCTTTTCCTGCATCCTCCTGAGCAAGCCAGCCATGGGAACATTTGTACACATACCCATCAAGGCCAGTGATCTGATGTCCCTTCTATGACCTACCATCCTTCCACACCAGACAAGCAGTTAGGCTTCCCTCCTTGATTTTCCATCTATCTGTGAGGCTTGGAAGTCTCCTAGTCAGTCAAGCTTAAGAAAATACACTTTATGCTAGAAAAAACAGTAGAGATACACCCACTCACTCAGTCTCTAACATTAGTTTAGGACCGTCACCAAAGGAGCAGAGGTGAGCTGGTATCTGTGAAAAATTACTGTTGTCAAAGAGACAACACGTCTTCTTATGAACACTTGCTGGACCTCCTCCTACCTGGTCACCCAGGCTTCTGGGATGTTATGGGCAGCATAAACAGTGAAGCTCAGCTGGGAATTTAGGCTGATGTCTGCACATAAAGGGCTTTTAGGTATGCTGGCAAGCTGGAAATTTGCATCAAAGCTGCTGCTGTAGACATGGATGAGATGAGAGATGGCCACGGAGAGCTCAGTCACAGCAGCCTCTATTAACACTGAGAGGAGAGAGAGGAATAAATAAAGGTTAGCAATAGGTCATTTATGAAGAACTATATTTATCTTAAACCATCATTTATGGCTTTGAAATGCTTCCTAATAAAATTTAATTAAAATGACATAACCTACAACTGAAGCCAATTAGCCATCTGTGCTTCTGAAACCGTCCTCAGCTCATTTCTGGTGTATCATTAACAGACCTTCATTACAGTGCTTTCAAATTAAGGCATTTTCAAAGTAAGCATTTTCAACCAATGCAAGCTGCTATGTACCTCAGATATGCCATTTTAGTCTGAATTTTTGTGCTGGAAGGATTTTTATTAAGTAGGTATTTTGTCATTTCAGCAGCTAAGTAGCTACTTATTCAAGGGAACTGGCAAGGCAGCAGTAGAAGGGAGAAAAGGCACTGGTTAAATTTTAAGACTATAAAGCTGTTGCAACTGTAGGTAAACAATTAATAAAACATATAAAACAGCAGCCACAATCAGAAAAAAGTCAGCATTCAGGTGGCCATGGGTTGGTGATAATATTACACAAAAATGGACACTGAAATACGTATCTATACAAACATATATGAAATGCAGGCTGTACCCTAACTTATACCAGTGCTTTTTTTTTTTTTTTTTTTTTTTCAATTACTGGCTTTTACCCATCTCTCCTCTCTATTTTTGGAGCAGTTTCGGATTGCCTGATTGCCAGTGTAAATTAAAATCCCCAGTCCTGGCAGCCTCCATCAAGTGAAGAGAGCTGTTAAGAGCACTCATTTCTCAAGCATGGGCTAGGTTGAGAGAGAAAGTGTCAGAGTATATTGCATTGTTCCACGATCAGGCTGATTTTTCTTCCAAGAGGAGGACCCAAAATTCTCATTTTTTTACCCTTCTAACTCACATTTTCCTACATGATCAAGAACATAGTCTCACCACCCGTTACAGTTCTTGACGTACTCCCTGGACTTGTCTGGCCACTGAAGTCAGCAGCCATCTATCAGCTAATAGCGTGTATTGAAAGAAAAAAAGAGAAGAAAAAGAAGAAACAACCCAGGAATAGGAAGCCTGAGACTCCTGTTAGCTTTTTGTACTTGGGATAGGTGCAGGACTACTGGCCAGCAACAGATACAGATACCACCATTCACTGGACTGAGCTATCTCAGTTTCCTGACAGAAATGTGTCCAAAAAACCCCTATTCTCACTCAGGAATTTCATTCTCCTTCTTTGATACCTTTTGCCTTTAAACCAGCAAATACCCAGAACTACTGAGTCACAAAATACATTGCAAACAGTGCAAAGAAAATATTTATCTTCATTTTATAACAGACAAATGTTAATTATTCTATTAACAATAGAAATACACATAAAATTGAAATAGTTTGGTATATAATGAGGTTTGCTTCTGAAAATACTGAAAGGAAATTATGGCATGTATGAAGGACTGGCTAGAGTACTACACCTGGTAATGTTGTAATCATCTTCTGCATATGAAAACCGAATCATTTTAGAGATCAAGAGGTTAAAAAAACTTGGTCCTTCTACGCTCTCTGTCTACCACTTGGTTTTAATTGCCTTTTTATTTATCCTCTTTAGTATTTTCACCATTTACCACCCTTCACCTTCAGCATAATTTATCTAATTATTAGGACATACAGAATGAAGATATTTTCAGGAACAGAGTTCCTCAGGTTTAAGCAAATGTCCAAGTATGACCTGGTCTGCAGGTCCAGGATTTTTTTCAACATTCATTTTCTTACTTTTGCTAGCTCTCAGTTGTAAAACAGTCTGCATTTTCTGTGCCAGAATCAACCCTTTTCCAACCCCCATTCTTCAGTCATTAGGACCAGTAGCAACTAACTGAATTAGAGGGAAACATCTTGGGTAGTCTGTAAACATCCATTACTCACAAAACTTGATCAGCATTTTTTCACTGTATTTTAATGAACTGCTGAATAGGATATGGTAGGCTGAAATTATATCAACCATTCATGAAGTTTACTGCTTTTTATGCCTTTTATGATTAATAAATCTCAGCTGAGAAAGGACTGTATTATTTCACTGACTTACATAGCACAGGCCATGGACTTCCTCCAGCAGATTCATACATTCAGTTATGTCAAAACCTATTTTCTAGAAAGGTGTCCCAGGCATACCCAGTATGTAAGAGACCATGAATGGACCACGTTGCAAAGTGAACTGTGACCAAGATTAATAATCTCACAACTCAAACCTCGTGATTTATTTCTGGTGTGAAATTATTTGCCATCAGCTTCTCACTGAAGGTGAGGAAAAATCCGACTGCAGAAATGAGATGAGAACAAGGGAAGTGAACTTTAACCGCAGCTGCCAGATATGCTTATTTCTGACACATTCCCGTTCCATGTACAGAAACTCTGAAGGAATAAATTCTACCCTCAGTGAGCAACAGAACTATGGTCACAATCCTGAAAGTGTTAATGAATACACCTGCAGGTGCCTTCAAGATTTAGTAAGGAATGTAATAGCTTATTCCTCACAGAAACCCACTTATGTTTTTCTTCTCAGTCCAGTATTACAACTCACATATTATTTTAGTGCCAGATCTTCCAACAGAGCAGGGACTTTGCTGTTACTGCACCAGCAGATGATGTCAGTTCAATACATGTTAAACACTCTCTCTGACCTGTACACATTTTCTCTGGGTAAAACATGACAAAAATCTGGTTGAACAGAATTTGGAATGAAGGCTTATGGCCCTTTTGACAGCTTAAAAATAATTTTGAAAAATTGAGTTGATTCTTTCTTTCCAACTTCAGAGAAAAAAAAGAAGGGCAAGATCCTGAATACAGTTTGGGACACACGCACACAAAACCCCAAAACCAAAACTACAGAAAAAAACCGACTTGACCTTTAGGTAAAGTGCTAAGCAGCATTAATTAGATCACTATTGCAATAAGAAAGAGGAAAAACATGAAAAGGCTGTAATGCATATAATGATCAGATGCAGTTTCCAAGCACCAATATTTACTGGATTGTTTCATCCTAATAGTTGAAGAATTCTGTGGATTATGCCTTGAAAGCAACTTAAAAATCTCCTGCTGTCCTGGTATCAAAAATATCTCTGCTCCTATATGATTTATAATGTCTTTGGCTACTTTTTGTGAAGAACTGGGGGGTTGCAGCTATTTAAAAATTGTTCTTGATTAAAAAGCCTCTGGCTGTAGGGCTGACAGATCAGAATGCAACACAGCAACAGAGCTGAAGAGCCATGCTCTGGTTTGGAAACAATGCAGGAGACACACAGAGAGATGAAATGAAATGAAATCAATAAAAATCCCTTTTTTCCGTACTGTGAAACAAAAAGAGTTTGTTCTAGGAAAAGAAGAAAGTGAATCTTCCAGCTCCAAAGGAAACCCTAGCAAAAACCATTTCATTTTTCCCCTTTCCTCCCTTTTTTTTAAAGAAAGCCCTTCTGTTGGGAATGCTTTTATTAACAGGTCGAGAAGCAACTACCAAATCCCAAGCACAGTTAGAGAACCTTTACTCTCTTAAATGTAATGATGACTACATTACATGTACTATAAGCATTACATTTCTGCATTCACTCGAAAAGATAACAACTCCAGCAATTCAGTTGGAAAAGACTGGTGATTCAACATCATCAGTTCCTGGTGCATACCAGACTTTCTGGATGGGTCCCAGAGAACTACTGATCAAATTCAGAAAGGTGCTTATTATGTCTGATCTGGTGAAATCCCTGCCCGAAGTAGCAACACTGTAGACACGGAATAAACACTCATTTATCAGCTTTTGAGAACCACACACAGGCTCAGTTCTGTACCAGCCTGCAGCCTTTTCATACTCTGGATTGCAGCAAACTCCAATGCTAAATCTCTATTAACGTAATAATCTTTATTTTCTATGAACACTCGATGCTGCAGAAAGGTACCAATGTCTAGAAATGCCTACAGCTCCTCCCGTTTAACAAGAAATAAAGAAAAAATTTTGAGCACTAAAACTTTAGTATAATCTTCTAAGGACTTCATAGAGAGGAAAAAGAACATGATCCAGACCTAGGCATAACATGGATAAGTACTGCTTTATTCACAGCAGTGGCATAAATTGTTCTCCAGAGATAACACTGTTAATAGAGGCAGTTATTGCAAGACTAAATCAAGGCTAGATATTTTGAATATAGTCTTTGACTTGCTTGGTCCATGGTGAATGACTAATAATAAACCTCTGAAAATCTGTTATTAAAGAGCAAGGTTAAAGCACAGTTTCTAAACAAATTTTTAAGTAAGGCTTTAATTTTAATAGTATCCTTTATCTTTTTCTCTTTTGTGGTAGAGAGAAGATATAATGGAAAAAAGAAAACTCTTACGATACTCAGAGTAATAATCATCTCTTGGGGAAAAAAGGGGAAAGGAAACAGAAATTATTAATTGGAGTAACAGATTGCTGCTCTTGCTGTTAAAATCTGATCCTGTTTTCTTCAAGATAAACATGAATACATACAAGGGACAGAAAGGAACAGTACAAATGGGAAATCCAGTCTGTCTCTTCCTCGGCTGTCAATTCTGACTTTGTCTGCAAATGTGCTGCTTGAGGAAGCCCAGCACACGGATTTTAGCTTCCCAGAGATCTGGAAAGATTTAACAGCACTGAGCTAAGGCTATGATTTTCCTTTAATTTTGGTCACAGGCTTGCAGATTTTTGCATGCCTGCAATCCTAGACAGCTAAGCATAACGAAGCAAAAAAAGGGTGGGAAGCAAATGAGGTGGAAAAGGAAACACAAAGGTGAATTTGGCAGGAACTTACAAGCCACCACATTTTTGTCTTTTACTTCTAGCTTCAGCAGCTGAAAATATCATCTAGATTCCTCTCAAGGTTAGTGTCCCTAGATCAGTGGATGGGAGGGGCCATGGCATTATCATGAAGGCGAGCACTGAGCAGACAGGGACTAAGGAAAACTTGTGATGCCCAAAAGAGAAGATGTAGTACGGCTTTCCCCACTTCTGGGAGTTCAGACCTAGGTTCCTGCAGATCAGTTTTGGTCATTGCATTCACAGCTGGTTTTTCTCAGACATGTTCTTAACACCAGCTTTGACATGCTAGCTCATTGGCCTAACTTTAATTATTTTTCTGACTTTTAATCTATTTAGTTTATTTAGTAGGTGCAGATGTAAGGCATGTAGCATGTTAGCACATACATGAAATGTGTATCACTGCTTGGAAAAGGGCAATTGGAAATTTGGTTATCTTGGGCAAATTTGAATGTAGGCTTCTCCACAGAATGACTAATGGCCTGTCAAGTTCTGACTTGCAATCAGTAAATTGCAGTTTCTAATATTACACTACTAAAAGGATTCTGCAACTGTTATGAAATTAGGGCGTGCCAAAAACAAACAGAGAAATCTGCACAGTTGAAGATTTCCTGGCATAAATAAATAGGTACAGAGAAGTAGGGAGTAAACACTGATGCCATCACTGTTACTCAGTAAATGAGATTTTCCTTGAGAGATCTGCTGATTCAATGAAGTTCAAATTTGGAAACATCTGTAAGCAGAGGAGTGTTTTAAATCCATTCCAATTACATTTTCTGAACAGTGTGTGGAGGAAGATATTGCTAAGATAGATGTTTATTAGTAACTATTGATTGTTTTTAACATGAGCAATTAGCTGCCATTAAGGGTGTTAAAAAAATGCAGGGGATAAGGGACTATATCCAAGGAAAAAGGTAAGCTGCATTTACCACCTTCTCCCTTTTGCACCTGCCTGTTCTCCCCCCACTCTCCTGGCCCTACAGCTGCTTAACTTTTCCTGGCAGCTTACAAATTTAATTGCTGTTTCCCTTCTCTGCTGTTCATGAAGTTGAATAATGCTGAAACAAGCCTGGCATTTGGAAACCTGCATTTGCACCACCTGTGTGTTTGAAAGGCTGCTGAAATCATTGCAGTTGATTCACCTTTTTTGCCTCTCTGAGCACACTGCAATCGAGAAAAGCAAACAGAGAAAAGAGAGGAGAAGAGCATCTCAGAGGCCAATTTTTTCCTCAAACAAAATGGAGAGAGACAACCCTTCCACAGCCCACGCCAGAGCTCAGCTGGAGGGCCCTTTGATGGTATCCGTGCAGCATCCCCAGCTGCATTTTGGGCAGCCAGAGGGCTGGAGCAGCACCTGATGTGGCAGGAGCCCTGATGTGGCTGTTCCCTCCTGGAATCCAACCCACGGCAGAGCAGACTCCTGCGCATGCCTCGGTCTGAGCGGTGCTTCACAGTCATGCTGACCGTGCTGGGCATCTCTGAGCCAGAGAGAGTTTAAAAAGGCAGGGTCTGTAATTTTGTCCACTACTGTTAATTAACCTACTCTTCTTATGACAGTCTATCATCAGACAAGACACTGTGTATACAACAAAAGACCACAAAGAACTAAAGCTTACGGAGGGAGGAATGGAAGTTATCGGAGTCAGGTGGAAAAGTCACACATAAAAATAATTTTTCAGGCTTCCATGAAGATCATTATTTTCCCTTTTCTCCACATGGAAAGCTGTGATTAAAGAAAACTACTATGACCACCACCACCCGTACTCAGGTCTTTCACTCTACTATTCATTCTCCATATTTGAGTCTCCAGATTATTTTGTGGAAATGCTGTTTTATTTACACTTTTAGATCACTTCAATTTTAGTTTATCATAATTACCTTATAATACACCTAAACATGTAAACATCTGCAACATGCCCACTCTAACAGTTTAGTAAAACAAATATAAAAACATGTGTTTTCTGATGATACATCTTGAATTAAAATAGTTTAAAAATAACACTCTACCTTTGCCTGGTGTTTCCACACTTTGAAGAGAATTCTATAAAGACAAAACCAGACAGGAAAAAAAGTAATCAGTCACTTCAGAAAAGACCAGGTAGCAGTTATAATGGTTTCAAGAGTAGCACTCATGAAAAATACCGTGAAAAGGGGGAAGGATTTATCTTAACATTACGATTTCACAAGACATGACTGGGATTCAGAGCACCAGGACCTGCTTCCTCTACCACCTCAGACAAGCTGCTTAAGACCTGATTTCTGACAGTATTTGGGCATGTCAAGATGCAAAGAAGCACTTATCAACATTAGAGGTGCACACACCTTCTCAGCTTCCGCAGCGGCACAACAGAGATAAGAATTCCCTCTCCATCCCTTTGCAAGCCTTACACAATCAGATGTGAAGCCCACAAGGGCAGTCTCAGCATCCTTTCAAAGGTGAGGAGCAGCAAGTCTCCACTCAAGTACCCTTCATTTCACCTGTGTTCCTGAGCCAAGTCAGTGAAAATAGCTGTGCTCTTCGAGGGCCTGCAAGCAGGCAGCTGATCAGAGGTGGCCAACAGGAAATATTGAGGGGAGACCTCAAAGTGCTCTCCAGCTTCCTCATAAGGGGAGGTGACAGGCACTGATGTCTTCTCTCTGGAGATCAGTGACAGGACCCAGGAGAATGACATGAAGCTGAGTATGGGGAGGTTTAGGTTGGATATCCAGAAAAGCTTTTTCACCCAGAGGGTGGTTGGGCACTGGAGCAGGCTCTCCAGGGAAATGGTCACAGCCCCAAGCCTGACAGAGTTCTGGAAGCATTTGGATGACACTTTCAGGCACATGGTGTGATTCTTGGAGTGTCCTGTGCAGGGCCAGATGTTGGACTTTGATGATCCTTGTGGATCTCTTCCAGCTCAGCATATTCTATGAATCTATGATCAGACTTGCATCTACCAAAGTGACACAAAAATAAGTAGCAACTCTTGGCCAGAGAGACTTGAAAGTTAATTCTGCATTTCAGTATTGCCTGTGGCTTGCATTGCTTGCACCCACGTCCCTGAAAGGTTTTCTGCCCTTTACAGTCATTAATCCCTTTAGAGTGGGCTGAGAATGCTTCATGTTAGTACATAAGTATTCAGCATGATGCTTCTTAAGAATTACAATGCATGCAGAGGTGGCAGAAGAAATACAATGCTGGATGTACATTCTCCCTCTGGCACCCAGCTTGGAGCTGCCAGCATTTGTCTGGTGAAGATGAACAGAAGTAGTCAAATGCTTACTTGAGGGGAGAAAAGCAACATCCAGGCTGAGAATTATGTTTTCACAATCTTCATAATGCAGTGAGACAAATGGGAACAGAGACCTTTGTTCAGTTCTCTCAAATTTTGGAAAGTAAAAAACCTTTTGGAACAGTATTTATAATTTCAACATAGTATAGCATGCTTAATATATAGTGGATTAGTGCCTGTTCTGGCAGGATTTGATCTCCTAGGACTTTTTGTGAGCTGCTATAAGAAAAGAGTGGTGAAAAAAAAAAAAGGAGAGGTGAAAAACATTAATTGTGCGTCAGGCCCAGAGCTTCCCCTGAATGGATTTTAAAATCACAGGGTTAGGTTGGTTAGAGACTGAAATAATCACATTTACAAAGAGAGGCAATCAGTTAAGAAGAAACTAGCATTGGTGCCAGTTGCTTTCATAATCTCCTAACCACGTTACAGGAATGCATAATACTGGCAGTGAAGCAGTAGGGAGGTAATAAGTACAATTTAATTAAAGGCAGAAGATTGAAAGCAAGTAAGTTTCTGTGCTTTTTTTTTTTTTTTTAAACCAGAATTAAATAGAAGCACATTCAGGTTTTTTTTCTCCAAGTGGGTGAGCACACGTGTACAGATAGGTATAAACAAACATATACTGGCAACCTGTGTAAGTTACAGCTTTATGTGCACATGTGCCACGTGGACGTGTTACAAAAACACTCCACACAAACCCACACCATATATTACACTAAAGCATCAGGAAACCATGTGAAAAAGTAGTTAGAACTTTTTTCTGGCACTTCTTCCTTACCCAATATGTAATGCTGCAGCACCTGAGATGTAACAGGTAGCCTCAAAAATGTCTCTTAATTTGTGGGGCAGTTTACCTGCTTAACTGAAAAAATGCTCGCTTCCACCTAACAAAATATTTTGGTGCTACACTGATGAACATAACAGAAGTAATTCAAGCAATATGGCAAAAAAATATTGCAGCATTTAATAATTTTTTCAGTACCCAAAATTCACATTAAAAATGATCCTACAATTCAGTATGAGTTCAAATCAAAAAGAGGTTTGGAGGAGTTGGTACTCCATCAAACAACTGGCTGCTGAGTACTAATTTTAAATACATCTGTTGCTACAGACAGGAAAGCTGGTGAATTGCATAAATATTGATAGAGACAATCTGATTTGTTATATTTATATACTATTCTCTGTGTGAGGTAGTTGCATATAATGTCTAATGGCTATTTTCGTAAAATGGGACAGTGCTCAAGTTACAAAACATACAGGAATATATTTTACTGCTTTTATGACATTTATAGTTCATCTGCTGAGAAAGACGAGGTTTTTTATGGAATCAAAGCCAAACCTTTTCTAGATTGCTGAGGTCTATTGACTGTCCTACCAGCTATTTCTCAAAGGAGTAAAAAGCCAGCAACAGCAATTGCTGGTGCAGGAATAGTTGGGCTTTTTCCTTCTTTTTTTTCCTCCACTTGTTTGAAGTCAGTTGTTAGTCAGGTCTGCTTCAGCACAGAGGGAGTCAAGGTCACAGGCAGCTTTTACAGGAAGGCTTCAAGGGACAGACAACCAGCTCAGCTAACCAAGCCTGAAAGGCAGCGTTAAGAGAACAAAACCTCAATAACTTAAAAACTTTAAAACGTGAGTGACAATCTAGTCAGTAGTTTTCAAGAGATATGTGAAGCAGCTTCTTACTGAACACGAGGACAGAAAAATATTTAAGGCTTTTCAATCAAGACACAATTTTTTAACATTCAGAAGAGGCTACTCAGGGAACAGTGTGATTTTGCTCATTACAGACGAGCAAACGGTATCATTATCATCCCCACTTATCATTTGCAGCCTCTGGAGATCACAGCCAGGACCAGCACTCTGCTGTGCTGGAGACTGTACACACAGATAAGGAGAGGCGTTCCCTGCTCTGAAGGGCTTATAATCTAAATAGGTACAAGGGAAAAAGGGAGGTGTATTACTCCCTCCATGTGAGGGAGAACGTGGAAGTTGTTTTAGGAGAACCTGTATATATTGGAGACAGTCTATACAGTGGAGTTGGAAATTTGACATGGCGGAGAATGAACGATGGCAAACATGGAACATTTGGAGCAGTGGTTTTTTGTTTGTTTCTTTCTACAGCAAGATAGATCAGCTCATAATTTAATTATTTGCCCATTAATAGCCACTTAATCTTGAAAATAAAATCAGTATTTGCATGACAGTGACTCTGAAGACAAGCAGAAGCAAACATGAACATCAACAAAAAACCTAAGACTTGGAAAAGATGGCCTGTACTCTTTTGTTTTTATCCCATTATGTAACTCTGCACGGCATGTGGGGTTTTCTGACTTAGGATGAGCCACACTAATAGGAACTCATTTGTCTCTTTGACCACTGCACCTATTTCTCTGCTCAACTTCAGAGAGGATGGGGCTGCAAATGGACCAAGGGTTACTCAGGATATATATGCTGGTTACAGGAGGCAGTTTACACATTGGATTCACAGGGCTGACCTGAACACTGAAAGAAAAAAATACACTAAATTTTTTTTCCCTCAAAAAAAAATCTTTTAAAAAATTAGTCCCTATACATTTCTTCTGCTCTAATTCCTTTCTAAAGCAAAGTTCTGTTACTGTCCTCTCTATCTTTTACATGGACCCAGCTCTTTGTCTACCTCTTAAGAAAGATTCTGGATTGACAAAACACTTTTCTGAAGGACAAGACATTGATTATCCTGGCACCACTAAAAGAGTGTGGCGTTTAACTGAAAGGCAAATCACATTCATCTCTTGTTTCTTCCTTCATCTCTTTTTCTATGGTATTTGCCCTATAATATCCAAGAATAACTTTACTTAAGGGGAGATATTTTTATTTCCATATGATCCCACATCGTGCCAGATAAAATCTGAGCCACCACAGACTCATTTATGCAGGAATTTACCCCCAGTAGTGACTTCTAATAATTGATGCCAAAGCAGACATTAAAAGATTTAGGATAATATAGAAGCAAGATTTGCAGTGCATCATGAACTAGGAGGGAAGCAAGAGAAGCCACTTAAGTGAGTCAGCTGGTCAGGTCTGAGCAACAAACCAAAAACCCTAGAGCTGCCTTGGTTCTTCCAGTCCACAGTTTTCTTACGCATATTACAAGCCATGGGAAAAACAAAGTCAAAACCAACAATAAAGAGAAAGGGTAAAAGTCTTGCAAGCAGGTGATGGTCTGAACGCAAGCATCCCATACTGTTTGGCATGTTTTTCTAAACAGTATTTGCTGTGAGAAAGAATGACAAGAGACCATGCAAGGAAAGAAGAGAATTCCTTAGTAACATATTTTTTTAAAAAAAGTACGAGAAGGGAATTTCCTTAGGGTGAGAAAAAATTATCAAGACTTACACCAGACTAAGTCCAAGTGATTAATGGCTTGATTTTCAAATTTGCTGAGCACCTGTATCTCCAAGATGCTGACTTCAGAAGAATCTTTGGGTGCTCAGGACTTCTACAAATCAGGTCAGACTGACTTGTCTAAGGTCATACCAAAGCAGCTGATGACCAAACTGAGAACGGATACTGCCCTCCAAAGTCCCAGTTTACAATTAAACAGAAATCCCTGGAAAACCCATTTCAGTGTTCTAAGAGTATTTCAGCTAAAATCAGGATTGTATGATGCTGATACTTTTTTGCATAAATACCACGGGCATTTCAATCTGAAAAAATCATGATTTAAATGACATTTATGGAAAATTTTTTAAAATCATTGTCAACCTATACTGAATATCTGAAAATCTAATACTTTGAAATCACGTGATTTGGTAAATGGGTGATGTGGCAAAGCAGAGATTTGGACACTGAGTAGGAACAAGAAAGAACTGGAGGAGAATATGAGTTCCAGTTAAACACCTGACAACTCTTCTGTTGCTCCTCTGTCACATCACACATGGTCAACATTCTTTTTCTACAGTGCCTCTACCCAACACTTGTCAAAGGGAAAATATGCAGCCAGACAGTAAAATGGACTTGATCAATCAAAAAACCAGTGATACCCATTCGAGTTCCAGTTTTGAAGAGAAGAATAGGACATGAGCATGCATCTTTTACCTGTGCTTTCACCAATGCACGGAGTTTCCTGACGGCATCAGTAATGTCTCTGGTTTCCACAAAGCAGAGGACACTGCAGATGGCTTTAGCTGCTTCAATCACGTCACCAACTTTATTCTGTTGATAAGAAAGAAAGGAGGAAAGAAAAGGAAGCAGTAGACACAGAGCATTTACCAGAAATACCTTACCATAAAGTTCTTGCCAGTGAGGGTGTAGAAAACCCTACGCACCCACGCAAAACTCAAACACCAGGCTTTAGTCTGGCTACACTGAAATCACCACAGGACAATCGTTTCCTAAAGATAGCATCATTTCTATTGAAGTCCAGTTATCTTCCACAAAATGCACCCTGTTCAAAACTGCAACAAATTTGGTATCAAAGACTGATTTTAAGGCAAAACATTGGTTTTTCTGAACTCCAGGAGTGTAGAAGCACTGTAAAGAAACTTCTGAGGGAACGTGAAGCCAAGTGATTCATGAGCGTTCTGAGGTTTTGTGCTTCTGTGAATTTATCCTCACTATTGTCTCCTACCCATCTCTGTGAGAGTTGGAAAACAGCCATGCTCCTCCTAAAAATAGAGACTGTGTGGGAGGCTGCATAATCTGACACCTGTGGACTGAGTACTTCTGCAACTAGTTTTCTGCAAAATTATATATTTAGTGAAAACTACGGAATCTTATTGATGGTAAATTTAGATCTTTAATATTGCCATATAAAAAAAAAAAGAGTTTCTAGATGAATAAGCTCAGAAATACTTTGGGGAATTAAAAAAATGGGAAAAAAAAAAAAAAGTGTCCCAGAAGGAAGGAAAACAATCTTTAAATATCAAGTACTCTATGTTCAGGAAAATAAATAAATAAATAAAAATTCATGGGCTTTCTGCATAGTTATATCACTTCATTAAACCTTAAAATACATTCTCTGAACAAGCAGAAGCTCTCCTATAAATATTCTCCATGTTTCTCTACCAATAAATGCTCCTTTTAGTGCACTATAGCATGTCTATGTACCCATAAAACCATTTCTCTAACTCATGCATTTCATGCCTGAAAAATAAAAATTGTACCAAGATGAACTTTCTGTTTTCAGGTCTAACATCCATGACCAGACTGTTAACACCTGTCATTATTACAAATAAATATAAAAATGTATTGAGCTTACTAATTCCACATTAGCTACCTCGAGCAGACCTAAAGCAGGAATGAATTACATGAAATATCCCCAAATATTTGGTGGTTCAGATTCTTTTAAATGTAAGTTGTTGGGGTATTTTTTAATAATTGAGGACAGCAACACCTTTTCATACTACAGGTCCTAGGGAGGAAAAGGCTGACTGTGATCTCTTGAGAATTGTAGATCCTCCTTTGAGCTGAAGCTGGTTGACTGCTCAATGGTATGGTTTATGTGTAACACTGACAAAGCTGAAGCATTATAAATGCTGCTTTACTCTGTGTGTGTGTGTGTGTATATATATATGTATATATATATATACAGTTTGTACTTAATACTAAATATCATTCCAATTTTGCATTTGTTTTAAATAAAGTTTAATTTAGCATCTTTCTTCTTCACAAGTGGAGAGGTATTATTGGAAGAAGGAATTTTGTGCCTATAAATACAGTTATGCAGGGTAATTTCTGAGCAGTGCACAAGCAATAGACATACACAAAAGTAACCCCTGAGAAGAGAAACAGCTCTCTGGATGGAGAAAAAAAAACCAAAACCAAAAACCCAAACCCACCAACAGTTTCTATATTTTTGTGCATACATATAAATGCTATTCCATAAAGAGAATTGGTATCTTGAGGAATGGATCAATTTCTGTTTAATATGCTATTCTATTTCTAGATAAACTATCAAAGTACTAAATATTTATAGAAGCTACTTTACCATACACTTTGGTTTTATGGTAGCTACTTCTAAGGAGCATATTGCAGATGAAGAGTAAGAACATTAAATGATGTGATACTGAATACTATGCATGATGACTTCTTCCACACTATTTCTCTGCTGGGATATTTTCATGTGAAGTTTTCTTTTTTCATGTGTAGATGTATGACATTGATTTTTGTCCCAAAGAAGGGAAGACAGAGATTAATTTCCTACAGAAATTTTACATTTTCTGAAATTCCAAAAGAACTACAGTCAACAACTTCCAATTTTTTTCCCCCTCTACATATTTAAATACAGCAGAACCTTAGAAGGAAATTTTGGTGTTTCAACAATTTATCCAATAAAAAAATGTTATTTCATTCTAGAACTTTTACACACTGTATAAAAAATTTACAAAGTCCTCTCTACAGTAACAGCACATTTTGAACAGATTTCAAAATGAAGTGCATATAAAGTGGTTATCAGGGCAATCAAAATTGGCTGCTTATTTAACTGCACATATGGTCTGAGAATTACATTTCAAAACTTACATTTCAACCCTAACAGCCCCAATTCTGCCTTTGTGCCAGACATCTGAATTTTTTTTTTAAATTTTTGTTTTATAGAGTCATTATCCAGCTCAAAATTAATTTTCCATTTATTTACCATTATTACTAATTAGATTAATAATGATAGTGGACTTGTCCCATAAGTCAAAAGTACTGGTATCCCCATGTCTATGAATGAATACATTTGGAAACAGGTAGAAAAATGTGCAAAATATTAATATTTTTTTGTTGTTTTTTTTTAACTGAGAATCTCAAGGTGTGTCTGGTTAAAACTGAATGCTTAAGGAACTTCCAGCTGAGTACTGAACTGAGTGTGCAATTAATTTACATTATGCGAGTAGCTCCCAGTGTCTTAAACTCCAGAGTGTGCTGAAGGTGGATTGTGGTGAATCAGAGAAGAGTAACAAAAATCCCAGTAATGTGAATGGGAATAGCTTGGACAATTGACATAATTACTCCTGTGCAGACTTGGGATAAGGGGCAGTTATAATGACCCCAACTTTAGACCTTCTTCAAGCAATCTAATCAAAAGTAAGAGAAAATAAGTAAACAAGGATTCAAAGACCAAATAAAGGGTTCTCATTTTTTACTTTCTTTACTGCATATTTATGACTATAACTTACTACATTAGAGTTCCATAATTTTTTGGGCCACTAATTGAAGCAAATCACACTTCATTATTCTAGGTTGGAAAAGCTCCATAGACTGAATGAAAACATCCATGATACGACCTACACCATTAACTTGCAATCCTGCTCTTTTAAGCAATTCATATGAACTTTATTGAGTGTCCCTGAGTAGAAAAGACCTTATTAAAAAAAATAAACTACAGAGAAATTTAGCTCTAGACGCACACATATTTGTTGGATGTTATGAATATTTGAAAAATGTACCTCCTTCCCTTTATAAAAAGTTAATGATTTCAAGAAATTGCTTACTCAATGGAAAAATCTTTAGCAAAAACAAATTTAGGAATGCTTCATTATAGGTCTGAGGAATATCTGCACAGTGTCAGTTGCAGAGGGTGGATTGCAAAGTCTCATTAATGTTGAGGTTATGGCTTTTTGTGAATTTAGAATCTTCTTACTTCAGGCCCTAAAATTTCAAGTGAATGTAAATAACTACCCTGGTGGGTCTACTTCAGTAAAGAAATATACATGTGCATTTGAGCTTGGGGACCCAAATTTTCCAAATGGTTATGACTGCATCACATTTTATACACTAAACACTTCCCTTTGAGATGTTGCTTACAAAGGAAAATGCAGCGAATACCTGCAGTGTATCAGACCCAGAGCTTTACTTTGTAGCCAGACGCAGTTCAACACCTTCCAAATTTGTGGTTTGCATTTTGAAAAAGCATCAAAGGCTTACACAAAATGTAAAATGTTTGAATATATCTATACTGGTTTATATAGTTATATATATTATATATTATTGATATATATTTATGTATTCATGTACGTGTCTGTATGTTTATGTGAATTTCTATATATGTGCGTATATGTGCAAACATTTGTGTGTAAATGTATGTTTTCTGGCTATTCAAAGTAGAAATACTAATGGATCAAGAATATCCAGAGGGATTAAAATCTGAACTTAAATGTAGGTGGCAGAGTTCTGAAGCAAAAGAATCATTTTATGTTGTAACATATATTTCAAAGAAATCCATAATTTTGCATAATGAGTTGTAACTCTGGAAGGGATGCACTGGAATATCTGCATGCTACATCAGTATTCTTTGATTTTACTAAATCTTTTGTTTTCTTTCCAGTTTCAAACACTAGAAAATCAGTTATCATGCCAAGTTGGAAGTCAGATCAAATAAACATGTGGTTTCTTCCAAGGTATGACTTAATTTGTCCTTTAGACATTTGTCCTTAAAACATTGGATAGCAGAGAAGATTTCCTAAAAGATTTTTCCTTCAAGTATGTAGCATTCAATTGGTAGCCCACAATACTTTAAAATAGAGCTCTTGGGAGTTTTGCTGCCTAAACCTAATCCTTCAAACTACTACATCCTTGCATATATATCCTAAATATGTAAACACTAGGCCTGGGGGGTTTGCAAAATCAGGGACAAATTTTGTAGATACATATATTCATTGCACCTCTACCAATTCCAAGCATTATATTGCCAACCCAAACAAGCCTGCTTTTCTTTTCAAGTTCCTTGACACTTAGAAACAGTCACCTTTGATATTTTAAATTTGTAGCACTTTCTTCCTAACCTCAAACCAAGTTTTATTAAGAGAATTTATATCCTTTCAAAGACAGATTAAGCAGTCGTAATTAAAAGCCTTCCTTAATTGCATCTAAGAGATTTATAATTAGATACCTTTCATGTAGAAGTTAATGCTTTTCTGGTATAACAAACTGAGAACAAATACCTCATTTTGCAGCAGATATTCCACTTGACCTCTGTAGTTCATAATAACAGAGACAAGGTTCTGCCTGGAAATCAGAAAAAAAAGGAAACAACGTCAAGTTAATAAGAATTAGATAAAGAGAACAGGTTTGGGTTTCTTGGTTGGGTTTTGTTTTTTTTTTCACATTCTAGACATTTGAAATTATTTGACAGTGATTCTATGTTAGTATAAAATAAAGATAAGTGTGTATGTAGACATCATGCAATTGAGCCTGGATGTCCCTGTTTTGTTGGTAGTCATTTGCCACAAAGAATAGATGCAACAATCTATTTATACATGGGGATACAAGTTTCCCAAGTTCAAGAACTCCAATAAGTGATTTGCTGTATTGAAATTCACTTCCCATTTATTTTACTCTTTACAGTTAAGCAAGTGCTTAAATATTACTTTCAAGAAGGATGGACTCAAGTACATGCTACATTCTTACACTAGACTTGAGGATCTTAAAGGTCTTTTTCAAGATTCCAATCATATGATTTTATGATTCAATGCCTTCTTTCTCAATCACTTCACAGGCTTAAGTTGCCTAGAAGTGGATAAAACATTTGTAAAAGATCTGGAAAATCTCCTGGAAAATACACCACTCTGTGGTTCCATGCCTGTATCATGCTGCAGAAGTTGCCACAAAATTTGTACAGGCAGATTGCTGAGTCTTACCAAAGCTTCACTAAATTAATTAGGACTACGAAGAGGAGCATACACCTCTCTACACTGAACTCCTCAACTGATGCTTCAGCTGTACATCTCACACTTTTGGAACCACAGGCTCCAAGTACTATCCCCAACAGATAACCAGAATCAGATTTTTGCTTTTAAGAAGCATTTGTGTAATTTTCTGTGTTTCAAGCACTGCAAAATCCTTGCTGTTGTTTATTTGTCAGCTGGAACAAAACAAAAAAGGCTCCTGTGAGACCACTGCTAAGGTATATTCCTGTGTCAGCCTGTTCAGGGTCAAATCATCAGGAAAGGATATAGAAACCCTAATTCCTAGTTTTACACCTTGCCTAGCCCACTGATTAGTAAAAGGGACACATTATTACCTCAATTGCCATCAGAGGTAGTTGGGGTTTGCACATGCTTATATGAAAAAGTGGAAATTGCAATTTACATTCTTTATTCATTGTTCATTTTACTCTATCACTTTATCCTTGACTTTTTTTCCTCCTCTTAAATGCCCCACCAATCTTTAAGATTCTCCCTCTTGAGGAGGCTTAGAAGGAATTCCTTCCCACTCTTCCATCCCCATTGCAGTCTGGTAGCTGAAAGTCCCAAAAGTATTCTGATTTTTTCAGAGCTTCAAAGCAAATGAACTATTTACAGAGAAACTGGGTGTGCATCCTCATGTATCTCAGTTGGGCTAACTAAGCAATCAGAATTAGAATTGCAACTACGGCCCAAAGTACAGGTTTCATGGTACATGATTAGACTTTCATTATCTATATTACACAGCAAGAAAAGGAGAGAGAGTCATTGCACTGAAATAACACACAGAATAGAGAAATGTTAGGTGACCTTCCCTGTGGTAATACCACAGTGCATTTCCCTGGAGATGCCAATTATTCACTTCTCCTAAAGGTAGTTTTGCCTTTACAGCTTTTTATTTCCAATCTGTGCTAGCTTTATCTAGCCAGGCAGTTTGTATGTGGAGCAGCTGCCTGGAAATTCCTCCTGTAATGCTGTTAAATCACAGCTAATACAAGTTGTCGCTCTGCTTTGACCACGTCTTCAGGCAGAACTTTTTCATAGCCTTACCCAGCTCGAAAATATTTCTGAACATATGAGCTTGCCTTGTTGTCTTTTTCCATACAGGCGAGCAAGCTTATTTAGCATGGTTGGTCTAAATGCAGGTTCCAGAATAATTTCCTAAATTACAATGCTAGTTCAAAAAATTAGCATATTTCCCATCAGTTTATTGTACCGTGGAGAATTTCAGTATAAAGTAGCCATAATTTTCCATAATTAATAGGAAACAAATCCAGCAAGTTGTAACAATGATTGAAATACCTCTACTAATGCTATCCTGAGTCTTTGTCTGCTAGATAACTAATAAAACCCATATCTTATCACACAGACATACCTCACCCTTGTGCATCTTTATAGCTGTGTATAAATATGGCAAGCCTAACCAACCCACGAAGACTTAGTACTTCTTTGATGTTAAGGACATTTTTTTAGCTTTTAGCAAGTCAATATGGTACAAGAGTTTTGAAAAGGAAATAAGAAAAGCACAAAGAACTTAAGAGAGTCAGGCTTTGCTGGTCTATATGGGAGGAGGATGACAAGCACATAGCATGTACTTACAGCTTTCACTTTTCAGTCTCCTGGCAGCAGCACCCACTATGGAGAAATGCTAGATTCCCCTTCTAAAATGCTGTTTATCACCATTCTGCCTCACTAAGCAGTGCCCAAATGCATACCTGGGCCCAGAGAGTGGTGGTGAATGGAATTGTTGGGAGCTGGTCCCACGTGACTGTCCTCAGGCCTCAGAATTGGGCCCCTCACTACAAGAAAGGCATTGAGGTGCTGGAGTGTGTCCAGAGAAGGGAGCAGAGCTGGGGAAGGGTGTGGAGCACAATTCCAGTGAAGTGAGACTGATGGAAATGGAATTGTTTAGCCTGGAGAAAAGGGACCTACAGAAAGTGATCCTGTTCTGCAAACATTCTCTGTGCTCCTAAATTTCATACACTTGTCATCTATAAAATACCCATCTTCTAGTGATCTCTTTATAACGAGGATCAGAATGGAAATTTGGGCCATGCTCCTAGGAAACCAGATGGGTCCTCAGTAAGCACCAGATACCCACCTCAAATGAGCCACTACCTCTGTGTTTTCCTCCATCTGCTAAATGACAGGTGTGTCATTTAAATTTACTATTGCTGGCAAAGTACTTTATAACACAGTCATGAAAAACATCACAAAAAGTGTCAACAGCTTCTTTATCTAAAGCTGGAATTTATCTAAATGGAATATAATGAAAGGTGAATGAAGAATCTATCCCATTTAGTGTTTGTCCATCGCAGGCTGGCTTTACAATCAGCTTCACTTTGACTGCCAAGTTAAAAGCTCATCATGGTTAGCTTCCATTAAAAAACAACAACAACAAAAAAAAAGAAGAAATAAAAAAGGTTTAAAAATCACTGAACTGTGAAAATATAGTCGTTATGAAGAGTAAACCTATTATTTTTACAGTACCTAATCTCAGAAATTCTCTAACAGCAACGTACACATGAAAATTACGACACCTTCAATCACGGGACTCTTTGGGAAATATGAAACCTCTAATAAAAACTTCAGTGATATGAAAAAGAAAGAATTGGGAAAAATTACACAGATCCAAAACCCATTGATTTTTGCAAAGCAATAACTACGGTCTGAAAATAAAAAGCCTGAAATATCGAACCAATTGTCTTTCTGTTTGGTATCATTCCTGTTCCCAGAACTTTCATTTGTAGCAAGGAGGCTCCCTACAAATATAAACAATTACAAACATAAATACTGCTAAATACCAGCTTACCGAGTCAGTCTCCAGGCACAACTGTCTTCTAACAGCTCGTTCACACAGAACCTTCTTTGGTCATCCTCACACTGTGGGGGAGAGGTGTATAGTGACATACATTATTCTGATAAGAATGTGTATTGGAGAGATTTACATGGTATTTTCCAAAGTCAGCATGTTCTCAATCACGTCCAGGATGTTTTGATCTGAAATTTTATTTGGTGAATATTTTGAGTTACACTGGGTGGTATTATATAGGTACCAGTGGGGGCAAGCGTGTTCAGGAAAACAAGCTAGCTGGACGTAGAAGCAGAACTTTAAATTAGATTCAGTGGGGGAAGAAGATGTGCTTGGATCCAGACAAGGAGAGTGGAGGCAGCAGCATATTCCAGTGCCCTGTCATCATGGGAGACATGAAGAAGGCAGACAACATGGCCTAGAGCATACATCAATTCTGCTTTGGTTTCACACTGAGGTGGGCCAGAGGGAGAGATGATGCTGATTTAGAGGTGAGCTGTGAGGGAAAACATCACCCTGGACAGCTGAAAGGCTTTGCCTCTTGAGGGACCTGGGTATTTCTTTCACCAGCTTTTGTTGTGCCAGAAAACGAGGTAATTTATTATGGCAGTAGCAACTGGGTGTCCAAGGAAAACATCGGATCTGTACTTGATGAAGAGGGGCCCCTGGAAAACAGGCATGAAGAAAAACAAGAGGCATTCAGTGCTTGTTTCTCCTCAGTCTTTAATAAATTTTGGGCTCTCCATTCCTCTGAGCTGGAGGAGCACAGCTACAGCAACAGCAACCTTCCCTTTGTGGACACTGGAATTGTAAGGGATCAGCTGCAGCAGCTGAAAGTTCTTAAGTCCACAGAGCCTTGGTGGGATTCATCCCAGAGCACTAAAGGAAGGGAAAGTAGAAGGGAAGAAGGGAAGAAGAGAAAAGAACACAGTTCATTTGCCAGGGATCTAGAGCAGTCATCTAGTGCAACTGCTGGATTATGACATCACCAATTATGGATCCAATCTGGTGATGGATTCACCTAGCAATGGGTTATAATGTCACAGATGACCCAGGATTCTGTGCCAGCTGGATCAGCCCAGGATTTTTCCCAGCCCTAGCATATCTAGACAGTGTGAGCACCCAGGAGGTGCACTCTCAGCAACAGAGGGGGACTGGAAGGGGAAACTTCCCCCTGGGCAGCTGGGAGGCTTTCTTTCTTGGAGGACCTGGGCATTTCTGCCACTCACCCCCAGGGCAGCCTCTGTTGCTTTGCCTGTGTGACAGCTGGTGCTGCAGCGCTGGTGAGAGGGAGGGGCTCAACATCCTGAGCAAGCCTCTCCTGCCAGACAAGCTCCAGCACTTTGCCCATCTCTCTTGGCAGGGCATGGCATCCACTGCCAAAGAAGACACGGGGCAGAGCAGCTCTGCTGCAAGTGATGGCAGCCGGAGCCAGCCCCCCCAGGCAGGACTGCCGGAGGCAGCAGACGACTCCCAGTGCCCCATCTGCCTGGCACCCATGAAGAGGCCGGCCTACGTGACCTACTGCATGCACAAGTTCTGCCTCAGGTGCATCCTGCAGTGGGCCAGGGCCAGGCACAGCTGCCCCGTGTGCAGGCAGCCCATGGAGCGGCTGCTGCACTCCGTGCGAGGGGACAGCGACTACAAGGAGTGCGCCATGGGCCCGTCCGCCCGCCGGCAGAGGAGGGTGGCCACGGAGAGGGGCTTGCAGCCAGTCAGCGCAGCGATGCTACGGATGATGCAGGCAGTGCGTGACCACCGGCACTTGGCTGGCAGGAGCAGGCCCATGGACACTGAGAATGCCCAGACGCAGGAAGCGGCTCCAGGGCCCTCCACCGCCCTTTCCCAGCAGGGTCCCGCGGCCCCACATGAGATGACCCCACTGAGAGAAGGTGAGCGCCCGGCTGGCCCTGCTGCTCCTCTGGAACCACAAAATGGCACTGAATGACTTCGGCTTCTCAGCATCCTCCCTTCTACTGCACCCAATAAACTGCATGGTTCTTTCCAGGATGTGTGTTTCATGACTAAAGAATGTTCCTAAAGTCCACAAGGCCTCAGTGGGATTCATTCCAGAGCACTAAAGGAGCTAGCAGATCTTACGGCTGGATCCCCTCAGTCCTCTACCAAAGGCCTTGGCAGTCTGAGGAGGTCCCAGCTGACTGGAAGCTAGTCAATGTCATCCCAATTTACAGGAAGGGCACAAGAAAATGGAACGGGACGCAATGAAATGGGATGCAATGGAATGGGATGCAACAGAGGGGAGAGAGTTTAGTTTAGCTGGTGGGGACCTACAATTTTCATGTAGTCCAACTACCTCATGTCTTGAGGGCTGACCAGGAATGAAAAGCCCATTATGAAGGACAGTGTTCAAATGCCTCTTCCTAAGGGACTGATAGACATGAGGCATCAGCCACCTTTCTGGGAACACATTTCTGGTGTTTGACCACCCAGCCTGTAAAGAATCACATATGTGTGATTGATAGGATCCAAAGGGGATTTGATGGACTACAGCAACAGGTGGGTGTACGTGAATCATTTAGTATCTTGATTACATATGGTTGATTATTATATACAAGACCTGTCAAGATATTCATGTTTCTATTACATTATTTAAACTAAAAACTCAGTAGAGACTTCTATAATGAAACATAACCCACATTTCAAAATTTCAAAGGATCATTTAGATCAGAGGTGAAATTCTCTCCAAGAGCACATTATTTCACAAAAATAAACAGTAGCTGTATATGTGCATAAGTGTCTGAGATAGCTGAAGAATCTTAAAAATCCCAAAGTTTCTGCCTATTTTGGTTTTTAAAAGCGTAACTTTTGCAGCTTTTTATACAAATTCTGAGGGAAGGAAATTTTTTTTTCCATAACTCTAAGTCTGTGACTTTCCAATGCATTGTTCCAATGCCACATGTTTTAGGTAACAGCACCAACAAAATTAACTGTGAGCTCAGTGTAGACTACATCAGATCCTTGAATCGAGTGACTCGAGCAGGTTTCAGTACACCTAAAGAAATGTATAGAACCAGGTCCAGAGCGGAAGAAGCACTGCAGCTTTCAAGGCACTGCATCTGTCTTCTCCATTAGGTTTTTTCTGCTCCTGATAGACTCCTGCCTGTGAGCAGGACCTCTCCATCCTGTACCAGTGCCCTGCCCTGGAGCTGGGGGAAAACTCTGTGTCTGTGACTTATTCCACCTCAAGGGCTGCTCGTGCTCTTTGCTATTATTAGTAACATGAAGTAACTTCATGGCCTGAAGCTTTCAGAGCCGTGTCTGTCACTGTAAAGGGGTGATCAATAATTCACTTGAGGAGACTTTAAAATGTCACCCTTCCTGCTTAAACCCTATTGTAGGATCCACAAATTCTTTGAGATGCTGAATGTTTTCTAATGGCCTAAACACTGCTAATTTGTCTTCCAAACTTGTTAGTTACCTGCCTGGAAGTCATTATTGTTTATTGTAATTGTGCTAGTTGGTAATTATAACCATTTCCAAAACCTGAAGCATGAGGGATGATCTGTGTCTGCTCCTGACCTCCACAGTGCACTGGAGGATGTTAAACCTTGTTTAAACAGGTCAAACTGCAACAGAGTTGAAGGAGACTTTGAACATATTAATAGAAATACAGCATTTTACAGTAGCAAAATTTCGAGGACTTAAATACAGGAAAAGGCTCCCTTCTATTTGGAGAACTACACAATCCCTCTAGAAAGTCACAAATATTTAAATAATGGCAAAGTCTCCACCTTCTCATCATGATGGGCCACTGACTTCTCTCGTCTGTGATTATGCTCACAATGTTATAACTCATTATGTCTGGCAAAACATTAACACTAATATATATGAAAATAAAAAAAGTTTCTGAACTCTCAGGAAATATCACTTCTTTAGCTCAAAAGTTCTTTTCTGGAAGCCAGTGAGGCTCTTGTTACAAGCCTGTAAATATTTGCTGCCTCTCCACTACAAAGATTAATGCTTTCCTGAGATGATCAGAATGTGGGGACACCTGAAACTCTGAAAAAAATGGATTTCTTGGATAGGCAGAGCATTCCCTGAAATTTCAAGGACTGCTAAGGCTGATAAATCTCATGTCTCAAAAAACCAAAATCTAATTAAAGGTCACCCACTAGCTGAAAGAACTGTGATTCCATGTAAAGCCCCTGGCCAAATTTCTTGCTTGTAACTGCTCAGCTGAAGAAAATTTCCTGCTCTGAATACTTCATAACAGAATTCCAGCTTCCCACAAAAGGAAAGAAAGCAAGTATTCACCTTAATTTTTTTTTCTTTTACAAAGGAATTGTGAACATTTAGTTATTAGCCAAAGTTCAAAAGCTGTCTGGTAGAAAAAAAAAGTAAGAGTTGCTCATTACTTATAAATATCCACTTATATTGGTTATTAAACATAAACTTGCATGTACAACCAGATATTTTTAACTATGAAACCTGAATTCAGCAGTGTTATGTATGGTAAGCAAAAGTCATGAAGGCAGCCTCCAGATGCCTTTGGTGTAGAGTTGGGCTTCCTTGGCACAGAAACAACCTTTGAAGGTTCCTAAGAGACTCCTAAACATATCACAGTTTTGAAGATCTGTAGTAGTAGATGCTGACCTAGAGAAGGTAAATGACTTTTTAAATCGATAAACTGGTTAAAATGTTAAATAGCTACATCTATCTGTATCTAAATATTTGATATTTATTTATTTGTTTGTTTGTTTATACGACCTCATTGTCGTCCTTTTTTAATGGTCCAGGTAAGATGGTGTAGAGAACTTGATGTTTCATTTGTGTTTTCCTTCAGACAAAACAGATACGGAAAGAAAGCCCCTACCCTTTTTTGCTAGACATCTGTCATCTGACCCATACACTGGCAGACTCAGGCTATTATCAGAAAGCAGGTATTTGGTACTGTCTGTGAACAGACAATACACTGCCAGTGAACACTGCCCAGAACAGAGCTTCTGCTGGACTGCAAACTTTGGGCTGGAAGCAAATCAAAAGTACGGATTCTCTGATGACTTGAAATAAAACAGGATTAAATTCTGACAAAACCGATTTTTTTCTGGAGGAGTAACCCTTGGTCTTTTTCAGTAGTTTGTTCTCTACAGTTACTTACTAGATGCAAGTGCAGGAGCAAAGCACAAATGCTCCCCAGGACATTCCAGCTGCAGCACAGCAATAATGTATGCATCCTCAGGAAAGCAAATAATCTCTCTTTGATTATTACTGCAGGTTGCTACGTAAACGGATTGATGGAATTTCTTTCCTTCAGGGATGCTGCAGGAAAGAGGAAGAACAAAAGACTACTTACTGTTCGAGCCAAACCTGGCTTCAAATTCCCAGCGTGGTGTAGTCGAAGCTGAATGCAGGTGGTTGCCTTGCGAAGACTCTCATGGCTTCCCAAAGTACAATTGCTGCAGTTTGGGGGGAAAAACCAAATAAATGGTTATCTCTGCTTGCCAATTCCTTCTTTTCTCCTTGCTGCCTCTCCTAAAAGCACCAGTAGACTCAATTCTAAGTGCAAAGAAAAAGACTGAATAATACAAAACCAGCTCTTGGCACCTACTTCTGTGGAAATTGATGGGGTTGTTTCTGGCATGTTTCCCAGTAAAACAAATCTCAATTGCTCAGTTGTATCATTGACCATTAAGTTGTGACAGAACAACGAGGACACAGAGAAAGAATACCCTTAACCAACTGCACGTGGCTCCCAAACCTTGAGATTATTTATGCATATTCTTCAAACCCAAGCTAGTGCTGTATCCTGGCTATGAATGCACCACTGCAGAATGACTTGTAGTGTCTGATACCCAACTCAAAAATCAAATATTAGCTGTAGGTTTGAAAATCACATACATCAAGACAGGTGACCCTTGATTCTCAAAGAAGTCAAGGTTCTCACCCTGTGCAGCTCACACAGAGGTGGTAAAAGCAGAGTTCATCTTTTTCTTTCTCAAATATTATGCCAGCTAAGATCAGACTCACTCAGCTGGAGTGGTTCCTACAAACTAGGCTGCTGGTCAAGGATGATCCAACAGCCCACGGCAGGGGAATTCCTTAATTTTATTTGCCTTTTTCCATTTACCACTCTAGGCAACTTTGTCTAAATTATAACACAGCCTTGGTTTGTCACTCTTGACATTACTTGGAGCAAAAATAATTTCATTTTTCCCCCCTTCACATCTTGTTTTAAACAGGTGAAATAATTCAAAAATTATTTCAGAGTTGAGGCAAACATCTTTTTACATTTGAAAAATTCCTTTGGGATTAATGGATAGGAAAAACAACGATTTTTACAAAGGTAAATTCATCACCAAAACAAGTTAGTATGCATCATCAGTTACAACTTTGGTCTGTGTTCAATTAGATTCAGGAGGCTTTGTGGAGCCTTCAGCCACAGAAGCACAAAAAGGGATATTCCATATTTATACAGTTTTACAGCATGGCCAAGTTCTTTCAGAACTCCCTGGGCCATGAAGGAAAGATGGGGTTTTTTTTTGGTTCGTCAAGGGTCATGGAAAAACTCAGAATTTAAATGTAAACTGTATTTCTACCTAAAATGGTTTTTGATGGAATGTCTGAACAAAAATGGATGGATTTAGTTGAAAAAACCCAACAAACAAACCAAAACAAAGCCAAAATGCTCACCTCTGAATAAATCATGGAAAGCGTGACTTAGATGAGACTCATCTCACATGGCAGCAGAAGTCTTCAGCATAAATGTATGGATAATCTTAAATGTAACTGCCATTCAGCACAATTACAGGGAATTTATACATCTTGTAAATGTCCTGCACCCACACTATGTTGCAACTAAGTAAAACACAGATTTTCCATTGAGGTTACAAAAGCTGTAAATGTATATCTAGGATTCTTTTTTTTTAAATAAACATATTAAACATCACAAGGGACAAACACATTTCCATCTGACAAAAATACCTAAAGCAAGGATCACCTCTGATTGCACCTCCATAAATTTGCAAAATTTCTTGATTTCAAGAGCATAAAGTACAGATGTAGGAATGGCAGAAGTGAACACCAACACAGTGAAATACCTGTACTGGTGAAAAGCATATCACTGTTATAGCTAAACCCTTCTCAAATCCCTTTTCAAAGCAAAAGCCCAAATGACCAATTCCCAGTTCCTGGGACTGTACCAACGCAACTCTTCTGTTGCTCCTCAGCTCATCTCTGTGTTCTGCCTGCCCATGGCTTTCCTGAAAGTTCTTCCTCTCCTCATGTCACTTAACCATGTCTGCCTCATGACTGTAATAATGAACTGCACCATGATCTTTATATCCTTTGGCTGAGGAATACATTTAGTGTAGTGCAAGCCGCAGATGGTGCTCCGGGTGGAGGGAAAGGGCAGCAGTCCAGGCAAGAGGCCATGAACTGGCACAGACTCTTTCCACAGCAAAGGGAGTGTGGCTGTCAGAGAGCCCCCTAACTGGTCAGACTGGGAAGTTTCCTTAACATTTTAGAACTGCCTCAACATCTGTTTTTTATTTTATGCCTCACCATGTTTCCTGCTCTTTTCATTCTGCCTCACCTTCAGCCTATGGACAGGCATGGTAACAAGAATATTACAGAGACACATCCGCGAGTCCTGAGTCACCTTTTCCTGATTCCTCCAGGATACAGATTCCTACTTCAATGCCAGTGACAGGAATTGGTACAGCTGGACCAGTACAGAGAAGCTATACCCTCCTATGAAGTAACAATCTTGGGCCACAGATACACAAAAACTTTTTCCAAGTGTAGTTTTTCCACGTCACCACGCTTCCAGGCAAAACAAGCTACACCAAGAGAAACTTAATTTTGTTACTATAACTGCTTTTACATTAGTGGTTTGTGTTAACTTCTGCTGTGCCAAGCAGATACTATCCATCAGCAAAGCCTTTATTGACATAGCAATGCTGCCTGAAATATTGCAAGCACAAGTGGCCGTGCCTTCATGAATGGATTTAATTTGCACAAATACGAAGAGAAGAGTTTTGACAGCTATTGTTACACAAGAGACTAGACAAAATGGATTAATGCCTCAACAAAATAATGTGGAAACCTGGTCTAGATGAAAAGTGAGCTACAAGAAATAGAAGTGTAGCTTTGCCACAGATTGACAAACTGTACCCCAGGCAGATTTGCTACCATACCAGGACTACTAAGACAAAAGTAATATATGCCCTTTGGAGAATAACATGATTATTAGTAACTCGTTTATAGGACTCTGAGCCCTGTAAAGGGAACAAAAATGAAAGTGTCCCAGCCTTGTTAACTCAACAGTTTTCTCCTTTTTTTTTTTGCTTAAATGATATGGAGACTGCAGCTCTGATGAGAATGCCATGAAGAGAAATGCAGTCTTTGTCTTTAGGAGACATGGTAATGACTGGTCCAAGTGACTTGCCTGTGGTCTCACAAAATATCTAAATATAAGAAAGGGAAAATCCCTGTCTCTTGAGACTCCCTCACTGCTTGCTTCCCCACAGCAAGGTTTTCTGATATGGTATAAGCTCCAAATCCTAATGCAGTTCAATCAGACTATTTTTTTAAGTAACTCAGCTAAGCAGCATCTCTGAATGAGAAACTTAATCTGCAGTGACAAGAGAAAATTAAGTTTATTTTTCACAAAGAACATATTCATCCAAAGGTGCTTGCTTCTTACGATTTCAATCTGCACGATTATGTCTCTGTCAGTCTATAATTAATAGCTTAAACTTCACTTTGCGTGAAAACCAATTTTTATTTAGGTTTCAATTCCCAGAGAACAGAATTAGTAAGGCAAAAAAAATGTCATCAATAAGGTCACAGGCAAGCATGTTAGAAGAAAAGATAAGCATTTAGATTTTTCAATTCCATCCCCCTGCTCACTGTGGTGGCTGAACTGCAAAGCAATAGGGAAGCTGTCTAAATTATACCATGTAAGAGCATGGATGGAACTTTAAATACTCAGATGCCTTAGAATAAAATAGAAAATAGTTTAGAAATAAAGCTTATAAGTATTCTTGTACTACATGGTTTTGCTGAGCTACATTACTGCAACCTATTGCTAGCACACACACCAATAAAATAATAAAGAAATTTTTTTTAAAAGTCCATTTCTTATATACACTTATGTGTTTTGTTTTATTAGGCATTTCAAGATGCCCTGAGATTGTGGCCTGAGATTGTGGCAATGGAGGATTGATTCATTGCTGACACATGCGAAGGGCTGGTTTTGGCTGGCTGCTGGCATTAAGAGCCAGGAGTTCTTTGACCCAAGCTGTTTAAGCACAATTTAATTTACTTTTATGTAACGTTTTTCATGAAAGGCATCATAAAATCATATTTAGGGGTATCCATTTTAAATCTAAGGAAAGATAGGAAAGAGCAAGATTTAAAGGTGGATCTAGAAGGTTTGTTTGATGGGATGGAAAAGAAAGCCTGCAGGTTGCAGCAAGGCCAGGTTTCCCATGGTACACACAGTGAACTTAAAGACCAGAAACCGAATGAGACTCCAAATCAGAATTCCACAGATGGCTCTATTAATTCCAGGCTGACCTGCAGTCTATATGCTATCTTCTGATATTTTTAAAATTTGGGTATTTGAAATCTGATATTCTACTTATGGGTCAGGCAGGATGTGAGCCCAAGGATCTCTGTGGAGGCAGGGAATAATGGATGAGGAAATCTGCTGCTGCTGAGTGTAATGGTCATTACCACAGAGGTATTTTTTTTCCTGTCTCATTCAAAGCCAAATGGATTCTAGAAATCATCAAGTCTTTCAGGTGCTTCTGCAGGAGGTGGGGTGAAATGCTCATTAATACAATCCAATATAACAGTAAATGAAAGCTTTTGACAAATCTTGACAAAGCTGTCTGCTTCACTAAACCACTCTGGTCTGAGGACAACTCATCAAATCACCATTTGGGCTTCACTTTAGCTTTTTTCTGGATTTCAGTACAGCAGGAGCAGTAGAGTATTTATTCCCTTTGCTGTCTCAGAACTTGGGGAACTTCTACTGGAATTCATCCGTGAACAAACTCCAAAAACTTTTCTGGGGAAGAACTGTGCACAAGTGCATCAAATCACTGCGTTAGCAAGATTGGGAGGAAACCAATTTGCACTTAAAGATAGCCCACACATAGGAAAAATTTCACCCTGAGGCAACTCCTCAGGCCATGTTAAACTACCCAAGGAACCCTAAGGGTCTGGGGTTTCAAATTTAAGGGCTCTGTTGAAGAGGCAGAAGAAGGGGAGCTGACTTTAACAGCACAATATAGAATTACAAGCTGCTGAAGTTAGAAGTGCAGCTCAGTGCTTTATGTATGACAGTGAAGGAGCAAAGTAAGAAAGCTGAGAACATTATTGACCTTGTTTCACTGCTAATGAGACCTGCAGAGATTCTGCCAGTGCAGGAATTTAAAGAGTCTGCTATTGATGAATTCTCCCCACCAATGAAAACACAACTCTTTAGTGCATACTGCACTGAACTCACCCCCAATACAATGGCTCATTATCTCCTTTTTTTTAGCAATTCCTTTGAAATCAGAAGAGCATCTTGAAAAAAAAAATCATTAAAAAAATCCCTGTCCTTCTTGCATAACTAACAGACCTGGCTCTCTGCTTGGTGCTTCTGGTGTTCTAATGATTAACACAGCACTCTGCTGTTCCAGCTCCTGCTTTACCAAGATTGGAAGCAGAGAAGAGTGGGCTTAGAAATGTTGAAGAGGCAATCTTGGCATCTTTCATTGCCAAATGTAATTCACCATAAACATCTGAACACTTGACCTGTGTGCCTGTGTAAGGGTAGAAGTGCTCAAGGTGGATGCAGAACAAAGCTACTTTACACAGTGTGACACTTCCTCTCACAGCTACGTTACTTTCATTAACCCAACTGGCTTTCTCTAGGCTACTTCAGGTAATTTTTACACTCTACTGTAAATACGACTGCTTCTAAAATCTTCCCTTTCAATTATAGTCATATACTATTTTATCTAACACTTTTTGCACTTCTAAGAGATGAGCTGTGATTCCCACAGTGACAGCCTAATGTGGTGCCACAGAACACTGCCAACTGCCCCCCTTCTGCTGAAAGCCAGTGTCCACACAGCCCGGCTGTCAAGTGCCTGCACTTCAGCTGCTTCAGCACGGAATCTGCTCACTTCTGCTGACACCTGAATTTAAGCTGCCAGAGGGCAAAAAGCAACCAGCTGAGTCCAGTAGTGCTTTCAACCACCACAAGACTTTACCTGGATTAATGTGAATCAGAGCATTTACTTCCCTACTTGTAAACTACATGCATTTAGAAAGACCTGCTTGTATGCATAACGTGTTTTTCTTTAACTTGCACTCAGCACCCCAGTGCTGACTTCATTTGCTTTGCTACTACTGCAACTGGATATGAAGAAAAATCACCTGTTGTGCAGCTGCATAGTACTGTTTCTCCTCTCTTTGGTGATTTCCCTCTTTGAGGATTTGCTTATAACACCCCTATGAGATAGTGGAGGTAGCAGCAGCCTTGCATTACAGGTGAGAAAGACCAGAACGACAACAGAGTCAAACAAACAATTAAAGGCTGCACAAAGCTTCCATAAAAGAGCCAGCACTTGAATCCTTGCACTGGAGCACACCGTCCTCTCCCCAGAACACGAGCACCACGTGTTTTAGGAGTTTCAGAAGCTACACATGAAGTGTTTGGAACCTGATACCCTGCCTCTCCCTGTGGCTCTGTTGACACGGCTCGTGGCTTAGCGAGGTACTTACTTTTGTAAGAATTCATCAGACCCATAAACACTCAGAAGGAATTCCTCCTGGGCTGGGTATTGATTTGTGTGGCGGAGGATCTCCACAATTAAGTCGTGAGTGATACAGCCAGCTGTAAATAAAGATAGCAAGGAAAATTAATAGTAGCTTGCTAGAGAATTCCAGGCTACATACTCGGGCAAAGAAAATAAGGGTTTTTTTCCTGTAATTCCTAACAACTGCTGCAGACTAGCTCCATCAAGAGGAATTAGGTCAATACACACTTGATTTTACTTTTTTTTTTAAATTTTGCTTCAAATATCCTACATGACATGGAATCTATGTCCATTTAGAGGAAATGAGCAATTTGTTGGGCAGCTGGAATGAAGAAGAGATGAGCAATATTCCCAGGAGGAAAGGAACAGACAAATGGCAATTTTTTTTCTTTTACATTTTCCTGATGAACATTTTGGTACATTTCCAAGGATGCAAAAGTTGACTCTGTAGCCACTTATGACATGAAAAGGCTCCAGAATATTACTTGATATTGTTTCTGCTGTATACACCCTTTTAGCCACAACAAAGAAGTAAATTAATATGCTAATGTTTTTTATATATGCAATATATTATATTATTTAATACCTGTGTAGCCACATAATAATACAAAAACATACATAATCCCTTTCCATTAGGAAGTTCTATGTCAGTTTTCACAACCTGCTGTTCAGAAACACTTTAGCATTTTGAGAATTTTCTCCAGGTCCAGTTCAGCTCTTTAAGCCATTTTCCAACACTTGCCAATGCGTTTCCTCTCTGTCCATTTTAGAAGAATTGATCAAAAATGGAAAAGAATAGTTGCATGATCTAGAAGCACATCTGATAAATTTGGTCTTACGTTTAAGGGGATGGGAAGGCTTCAGAGAACAGCTGGCATTTCTAGGGGAGGGGGTTATGACAGAAACAAAGCTGAAATACAAGAGAAGGTTACCATAGCTTGTTTCTTGCTTTGGTTTGGTTTTTCCCAGGGAAAAACAAACGCATGAATGGATTCAAAACCTCCTCCTGAAAATGCTCATTTTCTCTGCAAAACTGTTTGGTTTTTTGGTTTTTTTTTCTCAAAAAGACACTTCAATTACACTTTTTTCTACTGCTTTTACCAGTTTTAAACATTTAACCTTCTGAGAACTCGCCATTTTAAGCAACTCAGGTTTGACATGTAACCTCTGGTGCTTGTTCGTTAAATTTATCCAGTCCAGAAAATGAAGAATGGCACAGAATCTTGAATTAAAATTGTAACACACACTTTCTTCAGGTCACTCATTGGAAAAAATCCAAAACTTGCTAGTATCACTCACTTGCACTCTGTAGACCCATTCTCCCTTCCTTACTCTGACAATTGTTCTTGTCTAACTGAACAATACTTTTTATCAGATGGGGCAAAAAAGAGTACTCCCTTCTTCTACTTTAACCTTGCTGCTTGCCTGGTCTAATCAAGTTTGGGATAAATAATACTCAGCCTGTTACAGTCAAATCATTCCTTGAAAACTGAAGAAATTATTCATAAAAAAAGAGAAAAAGACAAAAAGAGACTATCACTTAGTGAAGCAGCACAGGAAGAGAGGGGGAAATAAGATTTATTTTATTTTTGCATATGTTGCAGAAATAAAAATTATTAGGGCTGGAATTAAAGATTCGCCCTTTAATCACAGATACAGGATGCACAGGAGCAGTGGCAGCTTCTCACAGTCTTTAATGATGGAATAATTTAGGCTGGGAAGAACCTCTTTCCCTGCAAAGCTGGGTGCACACTGAATTCAGACCTCCTTGTTCAGGGTTTTGTCTTGTAAGAACTTAAAAATCTCCAAGCCTGGAGACTACACAAACTTCATGGGCAAACTTTTCCAGTTTTTAGTTATTCTCCTTTATTATTTGGAATTTCTACTTTCATTTGATGACTTGTGTGCTTCCCCAGACTAGTATATAACCTCAGTCACTTACCATGCTGAGAAAGAAGCAGAGGATGTGGTGAAAAATCTGTCCAAACGCTGATCCTGAATTTTGTTCCACCAAGGATATGCTCTGGGAACCTTGTTGCGATACTCCAGATTTTGCCAGTATTAGTCTTCAAATCAAAAGCGGGATAGGCATTCCTGATTCTGAAAAGAACACGTGGAGAAACAATGTCTAAATAGGTGTGCATTTTTGGCCTCTTCTGAGAGCAAGACAAAAATTCCACAAGATACATACGATAATACACAGAGAGCTGTTAGGAATAAAGTTCTGTGGAGAGAAATGGTAGCAACTCAAACTCTGTTTTCATACATTAGTGAGGTACACATCAGCATACATAATTACATCTTTTACTTCTAGGGAAACCATCAGCAAAATCTTCATGAACTTGACAGAATCCCTGCTGAGCTTGACCTCAGTGAAACCAAAAGGAGTTTAAACAGAGCCTTTGGTGTACACTGAGTTCAGTAGAAATAGTGCTCAAATATGTACTTAAATAGCAGAGTTTTAATGCAGAACTAACCAAGAGCACACGCACACACAGCTGCAGCTAGTACATCTGGTCAAAATGAATACAGGAACATGCTTCTTATGTGAAATCTTAAGGAGTGTCTATTTCCACAACTCTCTCAAATCCAATCTGAATTCCTCATTACTAAAACCCTGGGTATTTATGTAAAAGTCTGTAGAGTGAAGTAACAGTTACGGTCATTGAGTCCCTCTGATATACTGTTAACTATAAAATATATTGCCCTTCCTCCTTCCAATTACCATAGACTTGCAGAAACTAACTCCTCCTGAGGTCCCATTTTCTAATGAACACTGGTCATTATGGTCTGTCATCTGGGACTAAACCCGCTTTTTAAGCAAATACACTCTGCAGCTGCAGGTAAGGGTACATAGTGTACCAACCAGATGAAGCTTTACATTTCACTAATAGACCTGAATATTTAGCAGCTAAACCCAAACATCCCGTTCTAAGCATCCTGCCTTCTCTTTTGTTTGTTAGTTCACACAGCATTTTGTAGGTCCTTGGTTGGGAGTGTTTTCTAATGTCTCTTGTAAGTGTATTTTGAACCCCAGCTCATTCACATAAAAGTCTTCACTTCCGTGTTACCTCCTGCCTCAGAGCTGCTGCCCAAGTCTCTTAAACTACCATGTGAGCTACTCTTTTGTGCCATGCATTTCTGCAGCAAGATAAGGAAAGAAAAAAGCCTAGGCTTGCTAAATTAATAATCCAGTGAAGCAGCCCATTCCTTACCATGAAAAGCCAGGGGGTCCGGTGTTTCAGTGGGGTGGGAGGAAATGAGGCTTGACAAGAGTACCTCCAGTACAAGGTAGATTTATACTCATGGTGAGAAACCTTTGTACGACAGAGGCTGTTTGGGTGACCTATGTAGCTGGTGTCAGTCTATTTCTTTGTGCACAAGGTACAGCTTTCCCCCTGTAACATGTTTCTGCAAGAAAGCCAAGGGCTGAATAAAACTGGAAACTTCGTTACCAGCATCAAATTACCCGGCTATGTACACACACAGGGCATGAATCACCTCCTCAACTTGCTGGCAGTCATTTCAAAACTAAGCAAACCTCATCTCCTTCCCTACCCACACACTGCTTATATTTTAGCAAAATATGGGGACACAAATTTGCTTTTCATGCTTTTCAGATAAAAAACCCATTCAGTTTCCAAAAGTGTTGATCATTTATGGCTATCTACTATTTTCATGTGATTAAAGGGCTTCTGGCCTGAGCAGGTGGGCAAAACATTGCAAAACTTTGAAAGTCTGGGTCTTCCAAAGCATAACTGAAGTACTATACAAACATTGCACAAAGAAAACCTTGCGCTACCTTCTTTCTGTGCTGCAACAACTCAGCATGTTCGGAAAGTACTGACATTTAGAGGGATTTGCTATTTCACAGCATTTGACAACATGATGCGTTTCTCTGCAGTGCAAAGCACATCCTTGAAGACAGTGTGAGGTGGAGGAACTCTGCATTTTGCAGCACTGAACCCTAAGACTGTCAGCTTGCCATCTTCTGGTCTGAAACTCGCTTTAGGATGTGCTCTGAAGACACCCAGGGATGACTGTTCACTACAGCTCTGTTCAGAACTGTAGAAGTAACCTGAGAAAGGGCTTTTGGAGACTGATTTACAGTCATGCACAACCAAATGTTTCAATTATAGACTGCTACCTGTGCAAGTATTACCTAGAGAAAAACACGATGGGTTTCTAGTTGAGCTACGAGCCGGAGCTGCAAGAATGCATGATGCAGAGTCTGAATTATATATCCTGCCTCTGACATATGAAACTGCCAGCAACTGGGATTCATTGGGGACTGGGAGGATGCTCATTTGGCAAGACTGAATATGTAAGTAATGTGAAAATTGATGACAGTTTTTGGTCTTTTGGTTGCTGTGACATTTTGTCCTAAAAATGTTTCTCTACTTATTTAATAGAAGAAAAGCAAAAGCTGTTCTTATTTTGGTTTTAAGAGTATTTGCTCATGACAAGTTCCTGTAAAACAAGAAAGGCTTATTAGTATTTATCTTTTTAGCCCTGTAAATAAACTCATCTATTCAAAAATCAGTATAAAGCTTTTCCTATAATTAGAATGTTTAGACATTAAAAAAATCTGAATAGCTGGGAGGAAAGCAGTCATGTGGAATGTGCCTTCATGCATCTCATGGTAGAAGAGTTGGGTTGGGGTTCAGCCTGATGAACTGTGGAAAAGGAAACTGAGACATGTGACTGAGTATGTTTTGAAGCTGACCATCCACCCCATTTAAATATATAATATACTCACTCTTACTTTCAGTGCAACATCAATCTGGATTTTTTGGTTGGTTGGTTTGTTTCTTTTTTTTTATTTTAAGAGAAGCAGCCTTGGCTGACCTTGAATAAAATCAATTCATTAAAGTCTAATAACAAAATCAGGATTCCATTTTCCAACTACTTTTCTGGGGGGAAAAACATGCATTTGTGCTAACAACCTGACAGTGTGATCAGTGCATGTCTACAAAAGAAAAAAATCAATCTGCACAGATGGTCTAAATACTTGTAATTTTTTAGTGTTCTTGGATTTCTACACAATTTATTTTTCGGCAGAAGATTAAGAAAGTAAAAAATGTTCTATCCCATTAAGTCAGGCTATTAAGTGTAATGGTGAAATATAATTAAAGTGGGTTTTTTCACTTGCTAAGTCTCACTTTTCATCATGACAGTATGTGGCAAGTCTGTTCTTCAGTCAGTTCCTCCAACCCTTATTTTCCTGCTCAGAGTTACACAGGCACTAATATTGTCCAAGACAACGACAGAAAAAGGACGGAAAGTTTTGTGCACTATAAGCCATCAACAGCGAAGAGTTAAATGTACTTATCATTAATAAAGCAGAGAGTTAAAAGAAAGTATTTTTTTAATTAATGTTCCTTCGTGGCTTTTAATATTTAGAAGTGTTTTAATAATTAGAAGTGTTTCCTTACTTAAGTGGATACTGGAATTACAGCATTGTTCAGGACTGCAGAGTGTGGCTGTATGACCTCAGGTGGATGCCAGGTGCCCACCAAGCTGCTCCACCACTCCCTTCTGCATCAGTACAAGGGAAGGGGGAGAAAAGATAGGAAAAAACCCTACTGGGTCAAGATAAAGGCAGTTGAACAAAAGCAAAAGCAATGGCCGCACATGCAATTAAGGGAAGACAAAATATTCTCGACTTCCAACCAGCAGGCAGTGTCCAGCCTCTTTCCAGGAAGAAGGGCTTCAGACAAATGTCATAATGAATACTGCTCAGCAGTAGCCACCTGGTGCATTATCCACACCTTTCAAGCCGCCAATACACAGCCCAGCCCTATGAGGGGATAATTAACTCCATCCCAGTCAGCCTCAATACACAGGGATAACCAATCCAATTAATGTAAGTAAGTGAAATGTGATAGGTGGCTGAAAACAACTTTTTCATTACTTACTTCTCCACAGCGTTGCAAAAACCAACTGTGTTCTCATTACTTCCTTGATTTGCTTCAATCAGCTGGATAGACCAACGTGCAGCCTAAAAATACCAAGAAGACCCCAGAAGAAACAGGGCTGAGTTATTTAGATACCAGGAGCACAAGGACCATAAGACTAACCTTGAATTTTGTTCCATGAGAGCTTATCATTCCTTCCCTGACTTGATGGAGCTTCAAATAAACACAAATGGCCCCATTTAGACTGCACCCTCAATGCTTTCAGAAATCACAAAGCATCAGCTACCCTGGGTAACAATTGTTTTTCCCCTCCATGCAGAACATCAGGAATTTCAGGAAAAGCTTTCACAATTCACTGGGTATCAAGGCACAGATAACTGCAAAGGCAGATACTTAGTTTACAAAAGGGAGAAGGATAAACTGAAGCTTTATGCTTCAGTGTGTTTTAATCCTTATTTTCTCTTTTTCTGCCCTGGCAGGAAGCTCAGCATCCCCTCAACCTCCATAAACCTGTCAGGTAAGTCCCTAATGCAGATAAGAGGGAGCCAGTGGACGCTACTGAACATGAAAAATCCCCACATACTTCCCGTGAACTTGGGGAGCAGAGGTCTGAGCCACTACTTTGGGTCAAGCATCCCTTTGTCTGTTTGCCTTAAGTACTCTTCAGGCAGAACATTACCTCCAGAAAAGAACTTAATACTCTTACACCTGCAAGCCCTTTCTACTCTTGTAGGTGGAGACATTACAAGGCTTAACTCTATAAAAGCTTTTAAACCCCTTCAGCAAGAGAAGTGACATGTCACAGAAGAGGAAACTGAGATGTGGCAAAAGGTTTATTTTATAATTTGAATAATAATTTATATAAAAGTATGGAAACTTATAAAAAATAACTAATAAGCAGAAAAGGTTCTTTTTGGCTGGACAAGAAAGTGCAATATGCATTAAAAGATGCAGGGTGGGAAATTTTAGTTATAGTTTAGAAGATGGGATGATTATAAAAGATGATAGATCTGCTGGGAGCTGGCTGGTGGGGAAATCACAATGGCAGAACTGAAAGCTCAAAAGTCAGAAACCTTACGTCAGTACAATGAGACCCAAAACTGATGGTATATAGTATTCTCATTACCCACAACACCACACAAAGCATTAGGAGAGTGTTTATGAAATTTAAAGATGCTAAGGGGGAATCATCAGTAGAGGGGAAAATTGAAATTGTCTGGTAGGAAAAACAGTGGATAAACCTGAGGGTGTAAATAAGAGAGTAAAATTAAATTTAGCAATCAAAATCAGTGGTCCATCATTCCCTGGTTCTAAGAACTGCTGAAAAAGATCCTTCAAAATCCAGGGAAAATAGAACACCTCCACTGGTTCCTTGTTTCCATTTTGGTTAGGCACCTACCTTACAATTCCCCTCATCAGACAGTAATAAGAACCTCTGGAGGACGTTCACTATTCAGAAATTATGAGTGATTTGGTAACAGCAACAGCCTCCCAAAATTACCTACTCATTACAAAAACCCCACAAAACCAACCAAAGGCTCCTTTTCCACCTCCAGCTCTGTCCTTGCAGAGCAGGAACAGTGCCCTGGAAAAAGTACATGGAAAAAGAGCAGTAGCCAATAAATGAAAAGCTGAGAAAATTAATCCACGGGTAAGAAAAGATGAGGCTGGAATACAGCATTAAATGGGACTGAAGGTGTTACAAGAGCAAAACCACAACTGCAAACTAAGGAAGGCAAAACGGAGAGGAATTGCGCAAGAAAAAAGGGACAAGTCTTGGAATGCATGATTTGCCACAAGGACGTGTGTATGAATCCTCAAATCCTCACACCTTGAAGAAGAATATGATTAAATAATTACTAAAGGAAAAGAGGAGCCTGACAGCCCAAAGCTGCAACCTGGATCCTCCCCTGCAGGACACAGGAGTAACATGGGAGCTCTCTGCTTTTTTGCATCTTTGCTGGCAGCATCTCTGAGTGATTCCTAATGGCAAACAGGAATCCTGTGCAGCCTGGTAATAGTCTGCACATCTGGAATATACCATTGCTAAGTCACTCAAATTCATTCTGGTGGCAGAGGTATATAAGGTAGATAAACAGCTCCAGCTCCATTGCTGAGTCATAGGGATGAGAGCTTTAGTTTGGCCATGTCCTCTTTTCACATGTCCAGAAACTTTACTTTCTTCTTCTTGCATATAAAGGTAAGATGTTAATTACATGATCACATTATTTTTCAGTAGTACTTGAGGCTCCATGCATTGCAAACATCTTAAAGAGAGCAGTAAATGAGACAGAACTGCATATGGAGAGAAGCAATGACAACAGGGATGAAGCAACTGAATGCATCCCTTGATGACTGGAATCTTTTTTCATCCACAGAGTTCTCACATTATGCTAATCAAGTCACCTAACCTATCCTTCCAAATATGAACACTAATAGTGTATTTCTCATTTTTGGAGCACCCAAAACAAAATCATGATGTTTGGTCTGATGATGGGACTTGGTTGAAGAGATGAGTCTTGTTAGTTACTCTGAAAACATCAGAATTCAAAAGTAGATTCTAAATATCATAGATGGAGTAGTTAAATGTATTAGACACTTTCTAGGTTTTATTTTCAGTTTATTTTCAGTTTTCTTTCTAATAAGGAAAAAAATAACATCTCCTTTCACTGGGATGTTATGAAGAGAGTTTCCTTTACTATTTCTATTTTTGAACATCTGACCTTTAATGACAAGGCCAGAAAAAATTAATGTTTTCTTTATTACACTGGGCATATTTTGGTTAGCACACATTAAATAAAGCTTAGGGCCATACAACTGCATCCAAGAGCTAAGGATCAGAATACCAGTGTGATTGCAGCAGTGTGAATATTTCATCTTGCCCACCTATGGCCCACCTCAGCTCTAATCTTCATGTCTCAGCATCCTTTGTATTTCACTCTGAAGTCTTGGTTCTCGTCTCCTACTACTTGGATGCATTATTTACTTGTTCTGGACCTCACAAATCCAACTTGTGCTCATTCTTTTGCTGCGGTGTTCCACTTTTCCAACCTTTCTGATTGTCTCACTCGGCATCAGGTCTGTCACCCCGCAGCACTTTCGGTCTTTTCCAAAACTCCCAGCCCAGCAGCAGTGAGTAACTGCTTTACAGCCTTTTTTTGCACTTCCCTTTCTCGAGTTTCTCTCACTCTTATTTTCCCTTATCATCTCAAGGTTCAGCTGCCAGCCCCTTGCCTTGGCTCTCTTTCTATCCTGACATGGCTTTTTCTCCCTGAAGGAATTCCTGTGACCACACTGATTTTATGCTACAATTCAATTCACTCCTCTCTCCCATTTCTTCCTCTTTGAGCTAAACAGCTCAAATACTTCCCTGACTTAATCAAATCCTCCCACACACTCGATTGTAGTCGCCCTTGACTCACTGAGCTCTTCTCTTCCCTCCCCTATAATTCTCTCCTCCACCGTCACAGAAGCGTTTCTGCCTGTTCTTAAATGCTTGCTTCCTCTAGCACCTCTTCTTCCCATCCCAGGATTTAATCTCCTCCTGCTCATTTGTATCCCACTATTTTCTGCTTTTCTCCTGAGAAGGCTTGTTCTTTTCATCATCATGTCAGCATGCTTTAGTTTTCCTATAATGAGTAAAAAGCAACAACAGCCTTTTGTCTCTCCACCTATTCTTCCCCTCCTCTTCTGTATTCATCACGGAAATTCTAAAATGAGGTGCACAGGATTAGTCTTAAGAGTTCTTGTCCTCAGATATATTTCCCCCTGCTGCCTTCCCATCTGTCTGGGCCTGCATATGTTTACTTTTATAGTTCTCCTTATTCAGAGACACAGAAACAAGTCAATCAAATGTCTCTTCTCCTTTGCTTTATGATACTGTGGTCACTGGGATTTAAAAGCAGCAGGTGAACCTAAACTGTCTTTTAATATTCATGGTGCAGAGGTATCCTGTAGGCTATTTTAGGATTCCTATAATGATTCAGAATGCTAACAAGGACTGGAGGAAAGGGAGGATTTATCATTTTCTTTTCCCTTCTCCATATCAGGATTTTGAAAGAAAGAAAATGAGGACAGATATAACATCACAGAGAATCATGGGAGTCCCATAAGACACAGTTATTAAAAATGGCAAAAGCACAAATAGAGCTATGAACACCTGATGAAGGAAGAAAAAAAGATAAAGGATTTGTTTCAGACCGACAGCTAAAAGACAGAGTGTGTGTCATAGGATCCAGCTTCCACAGTTAGAGTAGATGTGTCTATTTTTAGAAAATAATTATGCACATGGAAGTACATGCAGAACATGGTGAAGGCAGGATGGGCTATGTTTCATCTCTCAGGATCAGGATATGTCAGACAGACTAGACACAGAGAAAATAATCTGGCTCAACAAAAAAAAAAACAACAACAAAACAGATTCAACATAATGTATTGTTATTTTGAATCTCAGGTTTCATATCAGACCATAAAGATTAGTCATCTTACCTTTCAAACACAACTTACTCTACATTTCTGTACTTATCCTTCTGTGGTAGTTTTATGGTTCAGTGAGCCATAAAATGAGCCTACTGGAGCATTCTAGACCATAATCTAGATTCTCTTCTGGTATAAAATGCTTTTGCTTCCCCTGAGGCATAAATGTTTTATTTTTCATAAGGTCTTTAAATTAAGTGCTTCTAATCCATGTTGCAACACTGTGAGTGAATACACAAAGTACAAGGACACAAACAAGAACAAAAAACTTTAAGTACTGTTAACATAAGAAAATGTAAATACCTCTCTGTCATGTCCAGAGCCCTGGGGCTGGGCAGGTCCTATGCTGCATCTTCTGGAGGTGCTGGTTAAAAAAGCTTCCCCATTTCCACCTTCTTCTCTCACTTTTTGTCCAAATGGATAATTGTCTAAGAAAACAGGACTTGGAGCATCCAGATTGTCAAAGCCTATCTGAAACCCCAGATTTATGTTGCCTGTTTCTATATTTGAAACTGAATTTACACTATTCCTTCCATGGAGTTCTCTCTCGAGATTGTAGGGGTGGGAATCCACCACAGAGAAGTTTCTGCAATCAGGTAGCAAAGAAGATCTGAAGCCAACCATGGGTGGCACGGTGCCTTGCTGCCAGTGAGAAACTGGATTTCCAGGGTAAAGTTCTCCATAAGCAACGAGAGGCTGACCATGAAGATGCTGGTCAGGCACAGTGCGATTGAAAAGGTCTGACGGGAAAAACATTTCTTTGTGGTGATGTGGATGAGATGAGCCATAAAAAAAAAATTCATTGCTGACTTCATCAACAATTCGATCGAATCCTAGAGGGATGTCTCCATCAGAACCAAAATGGTACATTGGGGAAGATGCCTGGTCCCCAGGCTGTCCTTCACAGAACTCACTGTGTGAGAAGGGCACCCTCCCAAAGTGTGCCATGGCTGATCACTTCAGTCCTTTTGGTCCTCAGGAAAGTCTCAGAGTTCCAAGGTCAAGAGAGCAATGTTTGGACCTGGAGCTACCTGAAATGAAGCACAGAATGGAAGTTAAACCCCAAAATATATAATGTAATGAAAGCACTACAGTGCTTTGGTCTTTTTTGCTTTAGAGCTTTCTCCAGAGAGTGGAAATATTTTCTTAAGGTGAAGTTAGATTATTCTTTTGTCTGATCCTTATTTCCAGACATATTATTATTACTATAGTTGTAATAATAATGCCAATAACAAATTACTACTATTATTATTATCCTCAACTCCTAAATAATAGCAACAAGATGCCTGCAACAACTGATCTAAATATTAAATACTAATTCTGACAAATATAAAAGAAAATCTCCATGCTTTTCCCCATAATTTATACACTTGCAAAGCACACAATTCAGGAATATAAATCCAGCAGTTAGGAAGGCTTTGTCTTAATGGTTGTCAATTTCACTCACATTTTCCTCTTTTTTGTGCTTCCAATTCCTTCATATTCTACCACTTTTTATCTTAGTGCAATCAGGTGAAGAAAGTTAAGTCAAAGAATACAGAAGACATGGACCTCCAATTAATATTCAAAACACTACACCCCAAAAGCTAGGAGTTTAGTTCTACAACCAAAGTCTATTCTGGGCCATTTGCCCTCAAGGCCTTGGCCTGTTTCATTTACTGACACAGATGTAGCCTAAAACCCACAAATGACACAGAACAGCAATACTACACACTGCACACAGTTGTGCTGGAGTACATTATCACCTAAAAGAAACAAAACCATCTGATTTAATAAGTCAATAAAAAAATGTATTCCCAAGCAGGAATGGAAAAAGCTATTGAGATAAAAAGTGTGCTCAGAAATTGCTAAAGCTTAGCTCCACAAATAGATTTTCCATTAAGTCTCCAAGATACTGTATTAGTTTAGATAATAGCATCTTGCAATGAAAATCTGTGTTACAACAGAAGGTATTCATCCCAATTTTATTTATTTTTGTTTCATTTTAAGTCAAACTCTAGGTGACACAAGCTTCTGTCACCCAGAGTGTGGAATGAGAAGCGAAATGAAAACTTAAACAGGCTGAAATAAAACCTGCAACTCAGAGGCTGGGCTACTCTTTCAAACACTCCACTTAGTAATTCCATGTGTTGCGTGCTTTGGTTTGCTTTAGCAGGGTTGAAAAAAACCCCACATTTATGAAACTACACCAGGCCACACAACCAAAATGATGCATACCACTCTGAATGGTGATATAAACTGCAATTATGGTTTTGCAGCTTTCTCTCAGAATGAATCCTGAAGTCCACTATGCTTTTAGATAAAGATGACACCATTTAAAAAAAAAAAAAAAAATCGTAACAGGAGTTTCTTGTATGAAATTGTTCCCATTTACAGCTTTCTCCGTTTTTCATTTCTACAGCAGGTAAATAAAATAAAGAAAATAAGAAATAAAATTATATAGCCATTAAATCAAGAAGTATAAGGTCTTTTACTGGTTTTTTAATTCATCTTAAAAATTGGAATGTTTCAGGAAAATATAGAAGATAAAATAATGAAATCTCCCTCCAGTCCCATCTTCCTTAAAAAAGCTTGGCTGTCTGGAAGACTGTAAGGCCCAGAAAATACAATACCTTTTACACCCTTTCAACTGTTTCTAAAATACTTTCCTTGAATTTCAAACAAATTCTGTTTACGATGACACATAAATGTCTAACATAAAACCTTGCTCATTCACCACTGTGGCTTTCTGTAACCTCTGCACAGACAAATATTCACACACAGAGCCCAGCTCCATCTGTCTGTATATCAGTGCTTGTCTCCTTGCTGTCCAGGAGAAGTATTGCTTTCCTGCTGGAAACACACAGAGTTTAGCTGCAGTGCCAAAGGCTGCTCTGTGCATCCTGCCCCTGCTCTCCTCGCTGGGCTGGGAGCCCACCTGGATCAGGGCACAGGGAGGGTCTGGCAGGGAGCAGACAGTGGGACAGCCTGGTTTGTAGCATGGTGCCTCTTTCACATAGGCTTGTGTTTAAAACTGACCCCGGAGAGTGGAAGCTCAGCATGCTGTGGTGCAAGTATCGGTGGTGTAAGTTGTGCTAGTTTGGTCAGAACCACCAGGCTCTGTATTTGGGCCTTTTCAAAGCAGCATACAAGGTTCAGGGAAGGATCTGGCTCTTTGCCAGCCACTATTTCACCGAGTCTTGTCAAGCACAGTGATAAAACAATTTTCAAAAATCACTAAAGAGGCAAAATTTATATGATTTTTTTTATAAAACACTTAAGTTTTTAGTTTAGGGTTTTTTTTTGCATTGTGGTTTCTCAATTCGCATTGAATTTTGGAGGGCTTGGCTTTTTTCTCTTACAGCTCTGAAGTCCTCCTTGTCCTTTTGAATGACAGCTGTATTTTCACATAATCATGTGGTTCTGGGATCAGGGGTTTTAAGGGAGAATCCCAACCAATACTGTAAAATATCCACTACAAACCAAGGGACTTGAGGGTCTCACGGCATTGTAAGCACACGAAAATACTTCCACACTTGGACATGCACATGAATCCTTGTAAAAAACTTGGCACACTGCAGGCTCGATTTTCCCTTTTACCACATCCCAGGAGGAGATGATTGGATCACTTGCTAAGCAGTAAGAGTATCTGCTGAAACTCCTTACCTGAAACACAACTTGTTAGAAGGATGTACAGCCTCCTGTGCCTTGCTGCTCACAGACACTTTCAGCTGCCCTATGTGCTTTCACTATCAAGGAGGCGTAACTCTTCCCTCAGGAGCTTTCCTTCCTGTTTAACCGGTTCATGGCGGTGATGATTCTTTTCCCAAGTCATCCCTCAGGGAAAATTCCAGCTGCAGTAACAATAAAAAGGTAACACCTTATCTATTCTCTTTCTTGATTTGGAAACCCAACCATACTTTTTTTTTTTTTTTTTAAATATAGTGGTAGATTATCTCACACTTTCAGTGCTAGTTTCCAACATGCTTAAAATAACAACTTCATTGAAGGGAAAGAATTGCCTCTTAGGAACACTTCTGCACAAGACAGGATTTTACTCTACTCCACACAGCTTCCACCTACATGCTCCGAAAGGAGCTCCCAGCTCCAACCACAGGGGAGGGGGACAATACAAAACTCTGATGGCAGAGTGGCCCTCTGGCTTTGGCTCCTCACTGTGCAGAGCTGGGGTAGTATAATGGTGGAAGAACCTCCCTTATGTTGGGATGTTTCCCAGGGACCAGTGGGGACTTGGCTCTCTGCAAAGGGCCTGAAGAGCTGGAATAAACACAGCACTGGCCACGTCCATCTTCCGAGACCTCAAAGAGCCCAGGACCCTCCATAAAAGGGAGCAGCAGAGGCCACTCCAGACACAACACAGAGGGAGTTCCCTCAGGGACCATTTGCCTTCACACTTCATACCATTCCTTAAAAAGTTATAAATTGCTCCACTGAAGTGGCTATTCAGAATTCAAACAAATCCCAAGGTTGTAACATGCACGGAAATACCCTCAGAAACAACGAGGGAATAAGTGTCAACAAAACTGTATTTTGGCTAGAAAAAGCCATGCAATAAGACGGAACAGATTAGGATAAAGCATATAAAGTTAATAATTAATATCAGATATCTTATATCTGAAAAACTGAAGTAATAATTTGATAAAGCAGTACAGGAAAAAAGCCCTAGCCTTTAAAGCATAAAAACTGTCAACAATGTCACTGTGATTTAAATGCAGTTAGACAAGGACAAAACTTATTTCAGTTGGTGAAAGGTGATGCCTTTTTTGTCATATATTCATATATTCTCCATATATTCTCAAAATGTCAACTTGCTCCACAAGCTATTTGGTGGCATTTGTGCTGTACTGTACTCATTTCCAGTGATTACTGTGAAGTGATCCTGAGAGAGAGGAACACACCAATTTTAGGAGCTGCCATTTCAGAGTTTGTGGCAGTGGGGTGTTGCTTCACCTCACGGCGATTGGGCACAGCTAAAGGAGGAGGACTGAGAAAACAGGAAACGCGCATGGGAAGAGCGCCAATTCCCAAGCACACACAGAAGGCTACACACATAACACAAACCGAGCTGGGACCCCTCTGCCTCTCTCCCCACGGTGATTTCTAGGAGAAGGCTATGAAGGTTTTTTTGGGGAAACACTGAACATTTTCAGAATTTTCTCAGGCTCTTAGGGTGGCTATTTTTCTGTTTCGTGCTTCCCATTAAAGGAGCAGACAGGGAACTGCTGAGTCACTTTCTACCCTAATTCCTCCTAGAACTACCAAGAGTTGTCTCCTCCTCTTTCGCTGGCATGTGGGACAAAATCTCCAGAGACAAAAAGAACTAGACAGTCCCTGGGATGTCTCCTCTACTCCTGTTAGATACTCTCGCTGCTCCACCACCCGGCAGGAGCGGCAGCTCGCTCAGATTAAGGAAGAATCGTGGATTTGATTTAGCTGTGCACTTTGGAGCCAGGTCTGATACGGAGCTGCAGGGAAAGAGCTGGCAAAATAATCACCGCACCCCCCCCAGAATGGAACACACTATCTTCAGCAGGCTTTTACTCACAGTGGTGCTTCACGGGCAGTTTGGAGCTTTCTGAAACAGCACTCTTGCGTCTGAAGCCTCCAGGCTTCGAGTAATAATAGGCTTGCAAAGGGAATGCAGCAAAGTGTTTTGGCAATCCGTGGGGATGGAAACTGGCTAAACAGAGAGGCAGTGAGGAAACTGCTCCATTTCATAAAAGCTGCGTCCTTCTGTGCTACTATTCTCCAGTGCCACCTACTGTTATTTCCCCAAAACTGTGAGGCAGGGAATAGAGATCATTGTGTCGAGCTCGGTGGCAGCTAAGCTTTATGTCTGGCTACAGGGAACACCGTCTTATCTATCACCATCGCTGACAAACATGGTCCCTCTCAGAAAGCTGTTCTTTTTGGGAAAGATTCATGATTGCTGAGGTCCTGCTTGAAGAGGGTGTGATATTTCTCCTGGAGCAGTGTATCAACAAAACTTCATAGATACATCAGGGTTTTTCCATGTGCTGGCAAGAACAAATGCCAAGATGTTGTGTTTAAGCAGCAGCTGAACGAGAATACTGGTTAAAAAAAAAAAAAAATTAAAAAGATTTTGTTTTGTATTACAGGCCCTTATTTCTTTCTCACAAGTTTCATCAAGCAGGGGTTATGCCTTCCTAGCTGTTAAGTAAAACCCAGCAGAGTAGATGCTGCCGGGCAAAGAAAATAAAAGTTGCAACAGACACAGTACAGCGGTTGAGTCACTACAATGATTCATCGGTAAAGGAGACATTTGTTGTAAAGGGCAAGAAGGACTTTCAATTCTGAAAACACTCCTCACCCTCTGTTTACTCACACAGAACAAGTAAGGGAAAGGACGGAGAGGAAAGAGGGGGCGGGAAGAAAAGTTCCACTTTTATGAGAAAAACAAATTGAAAAAAAAAATTGTTTAACATAGAAAACATTTTCACAGGCTCTGATGACACCTACACGTAATATACAAAGTTACTAAGTTACCAACACCCTCCTGAGGTTTGAAATAGGCTGTTGTGAAAGATCAACCTCCCAGCCTGCACACACTGACTGCAAAGCTAGCTAGGACTAAATGTAGCCTACAGAATTTAATCTCTCCTTTTATTTGAACATCTTTTGTACTTTGATCCTCTGAAAGGAACAGCGCCCTTCAACAGAGTTGTTCCTGGCAGAAACAATTACTCCAGCTTTTAAAAAAATCAAATCGCTGAAAAAATGAGGTGCTGAAATGGAGAACAGTCTTACTGTACACTAAAATATACAGTTAAAATTAGACAAGCAGGCAATTTTTATGTGTATACATACAGATACACCCACACTCGTGTATGAAGGCTTATGTATGTGTATCTAAACACACATGTATATGCATGCAAGTGTATATACGTGTACACATACAGAGATCTCTCTATAAAAGCCTAAAATATGTGCATACATACAAACGTCTATTGAATGCTAAGTGACCCAAGAAGAGAGCTTAAATGATTCAGAAAAGAAATCAAACCACAAGTTTCAGCTGAAAGTCAAAAACCCTGAAGCTGAGGAGCGCTTAAAGTCAAAGCTTTTGCTCATAAGGCTTCATAAATTTCACTTAGTTTTCTTCCATTTCTCTTACCTTCTCTGATTTTTCCACTGCTGTCTTTTGCTGTTCTTTCTGTCTTCCCAGTCCAATGTGTCTGCCCAGTGGCTTTCTGGGAAACTCACTCCGTCACTCCAGTGTATTCAATAGAGTTTGTTGACCTTCTAGAAACTGTTCATACCACAGACTGTACAAATAGAAAAACAGCCTTGTGATACTGGCACACTGGTAAGGTAAGCTCCTAGCCATGACAGCAGGCTTTCCCTATAGAAAATTTAGTGAGCTGGCTCATCACTGTTCCCAAGACCCCCTTCCACTGCAGCTCGTGGTGCTTGGGCCTTCTGCAAGGCCGCCAGAGGAGAAGGAGAGCAAAGAGTCCCCCAAAGGACAGAGCTCAACCACTGACTCTGGCAGACCAGGGCTCTCCTGTCTTTACCAAAGAAAACCAATTAATAACTCTTTAAGCATAAAAATAAAGGTCAAAGGAGCTGACTCTCCCTCTGCCCTGCCCTGGTGAGAACTCACTCGCAGGTCTGCATCCAACTCTGGGGTCCCAGCACAGAAGGACATGGAGCTATTGGAGTGAGTCCAGAAGGTCAGAGGGATGGAGTACCTCTGCTATGAGGAAAGGCTGGAAAAATTCATCCTGGAGAAGAGAAGGCTGGGGTGACCTTGTTGCAGCCTTTCAGTACCTGAAGGAAGCCTACAGGAAGGATGAGGAGAAACTTCTTGCAAGAGCAGATAGTGACAAGATAAAGGGGGATGTCCTCAAACTGAGAGTAGGTTTAGATTGGATAGCAAGAAGAAATTCTTTACTATGAGGGTGGTGAGGCTCTGGAACAGGTTGCTCAGAGAATGTGGATACCCCATCCCTAGAAGTGTTCAATCCCCTTGCATGGGGCTCCAAGCACCCTGGGATAGTGGAAAGTCCATGGCAGGGAGGTTGGAACAAGAAAATCTTTAGGTCCATTTGAAACCGAACCATTCTATGATAGAGCCCTCTAAAGCCAAGGAATAGCTTACTTAGACAATATAAACCTTTCTTCTATTTGCAATATTGCACATATTGCAGTATTACAACAGCTTAATGACTACAATATTTCTGAATTTTCCCTGAACTTCTTGCATGTGGTCAGCTTCTTATATCTTTCCTCCAAGTTTAATTTTACTGTCATAATTGCTCACAGTAAAATTGAAGCTGTTGCTTAAAAAAAAAAAAAGCAAACAAAAAAACCAACCATATGGCTTTTATTAAAAAAAAAAAAAGAGTTTGTGGGTGTATATGTAATTTTTTAAACCAACTGAACAGCATTCCTTATACGCAATTCAGGACATAAAGCATCTGCTTAGATAGCTAATTTGGCTGCATACTTAGGTTGCCTATGCATGTCAGCAAAGCATTCATTACTGTTTTCATTACAACTTTACCTACAGCATGAAAGCCAACAATAATTTACTTAAGTTTTCACATAAATAATGCAAAGGGATGGCTTACCTGCAATAAAACATATTTCTGCAAACTCCTGTGTGGAAATTAAGCTCACAGCAGCTCTCTGCCACAATTGGACCGGCCCATGAATGAGTGGCTGGCAAAGAGATACTTGCAGAGCTGAGAACACAGCTTCATCTATCAGCCCAAAGTACCTTCCCCATCAATGGGACTCACACACACACACACACATTATTCTTAAATACCAGCTGCTCTCTGCTGTGTCAGGCCCTGTGCTTAGGCTGCTGGTGGTTTTACTAATGATGTTTTTGTATGTATGAATCAGGAGGGCATAAGGAAGACTCTTCATTCCCTGTCTAGAATTAAACAGGTGAGGTGCCTTCCCTAGGGCTGGACAAGACACTCCCACTGTGGCACTTGTGCAGCAGCAAGCATACACCCTGCTTGATACCAAAGGCACTCATCCCACTGCAGCAGCCATGACTTGGATTTGTTCTCTGTCTTGCACTACTTTGGGCAGCCTGGGCAACCCTTACTGCTCCCACTCTTTTGGCCTCCCCATCTTGCTCTGTGTGCCTCTCAAGAGCAGGAGTGGGTCAGTGCAGGAAGGGAAGCAGCAGCACGGTGCTTCACATCAGAGGTGAGCTGCTACACCTGTACCCCTGGGGAGAACAGCAAGGTCCTGGGGGAAGGGCAGGACAAAATCCTGCTGAAGCAGATACCATGGGGAAGATAAAGGAGGAGGAGTTCATATCCATGCATGGTGGTTTCTACAGGTGGCCGGTGTCTTCCAGGGATAGGTTCCCAGCTCACAGTGAGGTCAGATCATCTGGCAAGCATTGGCTTAGGAAAAGAAGAGAGAAAAGCAAGAGAGCTCTACTCATCTGCACCCATTCAACAGCCCACAAAAAAACCCCCCTCATTCAAAAGCTCAATAGTCTCTGCACAGGCAGTCATTTCTGGTACTTTTGGGTGGGGGTAACTAGTATTAGAGAAACAAATATTAACATCCATCACCATGGCCTACAAGATGGCCAAAATCACCTGCACTAAGTGCATGAACACAGACAGGAAGAGACACACTCTTCACCTCAGTTACTGGGGCAAGTGAAAAAAACCAGGAAGCTCTGGGTGCATTCCCTACATTCAGTAGTAATGTCTCATCACCCCTGCCCTACCAGTCTGTGCATAGCTCATTTCACTCTCCTTTGTGGCTCATGCAAAATAAGGAACCTCAGTTTAGAAGAAGCTTTAGACTGGTGGTGACTCTGTTATAAAGAACTACATCACAAGCAGCACAACTATCTCCCTTCTTTCCCAAGCAAGTGCTGACCTTACCAGATCCACCCAGTCCCAAGAACACCAACACTACCCTGCTCCTTCCAGTTCTGGCAGTGGCACCACAGGAGCTGTCCTGATGGCCCGGACCCTGACTGAAAACTGCAGCACTCAGGTCAAACATGACCCCGGGCTATGCCTAACAGCAAATGAACACAGAACTCACTGCCATTTCAGCTTTCATTAAGGGCTGGCTGGGTTTTTTGAGGAGGAGGGGACAGAAATTTCAGAATGTAAAACAAGCCATTTGACCCTGTAGGTTGGGAATTGAAGACATAAAACAAAAAACAAACTAAAACGAAAGAAACATGAAGAAACTTAAATGCACCGGACATTCAGGTGCTGAGGTGTGATCTCAGAAGGCTGTGCTCAGGCCTCCAGGACATGGTCTAAAATAAGATACCTGCTGTTCCACAGCAACATGCCCTTCCTTTGAGGTGTAGTGTCACAGCAGGTTACAGTCACTGAAATTTGAGACTCTAAGCATGATTTATCTTGCTCTTAAAACAAGCCTCATCCAAAGGGCTCCTTGAGCGTCTGCACTTCCTTCCGAGTGCCTCAATTAACTGTGCCATGTCTACATTATAGCACCAAGTCCAGGAAAAATCCAGACATCCTAGGCTGAGGCTGGAGCCCACTCATAATAGATAACACACTTGTAATACATTGCTCGTGTCTGCTGCAGACTAGGAATAGCTCTCTCATTCTTCACTTGGTTGATCTAGTTTTATATCCCTGATTCAAATGGAGTTATGCAAACTTCACATTTGCTATCAGGCTATAAAGAAGCCTATTGTAACGAGGTAATGCTTTTCTTAGATGTAAATGTACATGCAAAATAGAAAGAGCTTTGATACTGAGATTTTTTTCCCCCTGAGGTTCAAGTATTATATCATTTTAATAATATTCCATTTTCCTGTTGCACTCATTTTTAGAACATCTTTTGTATTAGCTCCGAGTATTATAATTCCTTCAAAATTCCTCTGGAGGGCACTATTACCATAACTATGCAATTAGCTACAGATGGATGTAATAGAGATAAACACTAAATAGCCTTGTTGGCAGGAGGCAGAGTGTCATTTAACCAAGACAGCTTCTTTATTGCTGCCTGGGTTGTTACTCTGCTTTAGAGAGTATGGGAAACCTTAGTTACAAAGAGGAAGAGAATTTAGAAATTAAAATTGTAGAGGTTTGTTTTTCAAAAAGGTGCTGTGGATTTGTTTGGGGTTTTTTTCCCTATCGTTGTCTTTGTTAGCAAGTACTAGAATTTGGTATAAGCACTCAAAGGCTTTGCAAAAGTGATGTTTCCCAAGGCACAGGATGATTTGTGATCTTTTGGGCTGGGAAGGGATGGAGGAACTGATTATCTTGTGGGCTCTTCCTGCTGTCCTGCTCCTGTACTCCAGTCTCTTTCTATTCCCCACAGGTGCCCTGTTCCACAGCGCAGAGCAAGGTCATCTATTCCTCCAGGATTTAGAAAAGCCAGTGCGACATGAAGCAAGGGAAGGATCACATTTTGGAGCTAGGAAAGCGATTATGACACACCAGGGTTTCTTAGAAGCTGCGTTTTCTTTCAGAACTGAGAAGGACATCAGAAGCGAGCCTCGCAGCTCACCGGAAAACTTTTTCAAAACAGGAAAAAACTCTTGAAAGCTTTGAAAGGTCAACTTGAAAGTGAACGCGTCTGCCTGATCCGGCCGCCCTCTTGTGATCACGGAGTAGATTGCAAGATCATTTCATCGGAGTGCTCCGAGATTTCTTCAGGTAAAACAAGTGGTGAACTGCGATCCTCAGGGCTCCGGGTTTGACTTGTTTCGTGGCGGGGAGGTTGTGTGGGATTATTCCCTCCTGCATTTTCTGGGAAGCATCATAATTTTGTGCAGAAAAGAGATTTTATTTTGATTTTCCTACTTCGTCTTGTTCCTTTTCCTTTTATGACTTGCACAGATAGTTAGCTCATCTATTTTCCAATTAGGCTAGAAATTATTCGAGCAGGTGAAATACTTGTGTGAGAGTTAAAAGGATCTTGGGATATTATATCATGTAGAAAAAAATAACTGATATACCATGGTTTTAATTAGGTCATCAAGCAGAGAAAAGATGGAAGGGTATTTTTCAGTTGTGACAGGAATTAGGTGTAACAATCTAATGTTACTGAGAATCAGCAGAATAAAAAAAATCAAAACAAAACAGAAAAAAACCCTATTAGAATAAAAATAAATAGAGGTTTTTAATTAACTTGTTGTGAACTTAAGTTTGGAACTGCACTGGTATTTTCAATTTGTAAAAATTATCCTTGCTCATTTTCATTTATTCCTTCCACATTTCAGCCTGAATTCTCATTTATTAATGATCACCTAATTCAAAGTCCTCATACCTGTGTTTTATTTCAGGATCTTTCCTCCTTCACAATATCTGCATTGCCACACCGAACACTCACAGCTTCTCTTAATCACTACCCTCTAAATGCAATTGAAGCATTTTGGTTTAGATTAAAAGATTTTTAAAAGCATAAAAAAAAAAAAAAAAGACATGAACTTTACAAATAGATGTAAGAGAGAGAAAAGAAAAAAACAAAGATAGGTCAGATTTTGGGTAGACCAACCTTGACATTGTCCTTTTAAAGCACTCCCCAGGCAGCTTTAACTTTTGCAACCAGCGCTCAAGCAGCCTCTCACCCTAGGGCCCAGTCATCTTGGCAGGATGACAGAGGTCAGCATTTCACATGAATGAACAATTTCTCCGATATATAAGGCAAGCATTCAGCTCCCTCTCTCTCTTTTCACCTATCCTTTAAAGTTTAAACCAGGGCTATCATAGGTACTGTGCCCAATGCAAGGAAAATCCCTCTTTCTATTAACCCTTTGAACCCTTAGGATGGGAGTGACACCTCAGAGTTTGATACTGAGAGACAGTAGGCACAGAAGGGCTCTTCTTTCAGCCCTCCCATACCAGCTTTTCTTTCCCCTCCACCTAGTTTCCCTTGCACCAAACCTCCCCATTGCCTCTCTAACTTAACCACCAAAATCTTGCAGAGCATTCCAAGTGTGAGCACACACAGTGAGGCCGAGGTTAGGTGCAGTACCCCGATTCACTTTTTGGATAACACATTTCTTTCTGCTTTGAATGTGACTGGCACTTCCAATCAAGGCACCAGGCAATACACATAAATTTTCTCAAACTCAAAGGGGCTCAAAATGGTCACATATTTACAAGCTGTAATCAAAGATTTAACTCTTTGGTCCTAAAATCCAAGAGACAAGCACCTTACCTGTTATTAGATGAACGATCCAAATGGGTATGGAAGCACAGTTATCTGCCCAAATTCTCTGGACAGCTCTTAGAATGCACCCTCTGTGACTTTGGTTCAAGCTGAGTGTTGAAGTAAACTGGAAAGGAGAAAGCAGAGGGAATTCTGGATAAGGAAACCTGCACTGGCTTTGCTGTGCTGTTACATAAGTAGTCAACTTCTGCACTCCCAAAATTCCAAACTCAGATCACATTTCTCTGGGTTAGGCTAGCTCTGCTTTAAACTGGGAAAAAAAAAAGAAAAAAAAAGCCATTCAGAAACAAATCTCTGGGCAGCTATTAAACACAAAATAATGATTCAGCAGGATTTGATTGACAGGTTAGATTAAGAAGGCTAAGAAAATAGTGAAAGAGAAGTTTAGAATTCACTAACTACTTTACAGCATTTAGGATAGCCATGAGATAATTTTGTGGTCCCTGGAGCCACATGCTGATGTGTACCACCTCAAATTCCTGCACATAAGAAGTGCACATAGCAGACCATCAACTGAGTAGAAACAATTGTGACTGTGAAACAAACCCATCCCTCCTGAGTTCCAAATTTTCCTAAGAGCTATTATGGTCACTGCTTTTGCACCCAAGGAAAAGCTGTAAGCAGATGAAATTGTCAAAGGGCCATGAGACCTAAATTTATGACAAGAAAGGATTAAGAAATTCTGATTTTCTGAGTACCCAACTTGCCCTGTCTTTTAGAAGATTGGGTGACTAAAATGCTAAGATGTGCAGGATTAACCACAAGCCTGAGATTTCATTGTACAGAGCACCACTTTGCCTTTTCCAGGCAGGAGACTGCAACTGAGTAGACTACAGCCAAGCACTGGATAAGCATCTATTTGGACAAATATATCAAAGGAAGAAACATGGAATAAAGCATGGTGCCCCTTTTAGATAACAAGAGAGAAGCTTAAGCTACCCTGATGCTGATAAGCCTGTAGAGGCACCAAAAAAAGCAAGCAACCAACCAACCAATGTTCCATTGCATTTTTTTGATTGAAGCATTTCTGTGTTCTTTCCACATTACTCTTTCCCTCACATCTGAACTGATAAGCTCCATGAACTGCTGAGGTTCAGTCACTATCTTTCTCTGTCCCAGACTGTTGAACCCTTTTGTTGCACCACTGGAACATTTGGGCAAGTCAAGAGATACCCTCTTGCAGTTAGGCACAGCTTGTTGAAAGATCACTGGAATACTCAAAACAAGGATCCCTTATAGAAACACTCTTTGTTGTAGATTGTTTTCTTCTCTCTGTGAACGGCACTTTTAAAAATTTCTTTTAAGAAAATTTGCAGGAAGAACAGCGCGGTTTCAGGGCCCCCTTGTTCTTTTATTTGCCAAAAGGCAAAATCTTATGATCCATCTACAACTCTGAGGGCTGAACTGCAGATAGAATTCCCTGGGGCCTGGCCCGAAGAGGCTGTTGCTTCAGTGAATTCAATTTTTCAGGGTATTAAAATCTGAGAAAGTAAAACAAATGACAGGCACTGAAGCTGGAATTCCATCTCCAGAGGAGTTTAATGGGGCTTTCTGCCACTGTCTTCAGGTAGGCCAGGATTTCACCCCTGCTTCAGGGGGCAGAGCAGAAAAATGGTGTACAGAATTTAAACACTTATTTTGTAAGGCTGAGTTTGGTAGTAAAATTCAAATTATGATACTGACTGTCCCTGAAAACTCTTCAAAAGCACTAGACAACAGCGTGGTATTATGAATGTTCCACTGCAAGATTGAAAGAAATCAAGGCTATTTCTAAAAATTGCTATATTAAGGCTGTTAATTCTTAGAAGAGGTTAGCCCTAAAGCTACATTCTCCACTCAAAGCTATTGTGGAGAGGATAAATGAGACTTCTGAACAAACTGTGGCTTTTCCAAAATAGTCCTAATCCTCCACAGTCTCATCTTTCACATCCTAAACATGTGTCTGCCTCAGCAGAGGCACAGGACCACAGCAGAGAAAAACCAGTTTCATCCGATGTAGTGGTGAATCCTCCTCACTGCAGCCTTCCAGAGCCAAACAGAAAAGAAGCCACATGGGGCTGGAGACTGCAGACCTCAGCAGTCTTCCTTTGCTCTGCCATGGCCTGGGGTTCTGTGAGATTTGTTGTAGATCCACTTCCATCTCTGGTCCTCCTGTCGGCTCACCTTCCTCCCTGCTTGCAGATGGAAAAGATTTTAGTTAACTTTTGTCTCTAAAAATACTAGTCAGTGTGGACTTATCAACTGCTACTCTTTTGACCACTATAAAAACACTTTTGACATACAAGAAGTTTTTGATCCTTTCTCTTATCCTCAAAGAAGAAAATGAGGAGAAATGTAGAAGAATTTTGTGTTTAATTTCAACTCACATATATTTTCATTTTTCTGAATATTTTACCTTGATCTCAGTGGTATGATTAGCATATTAAGATATAGTCTGTCTTAATACTGCCAGATGTAGGGAAGAAGGGAAATTAAGAAAGAAAAAGGGCAACAAATAAACCAGGCAAAGCTGTGTGGCAATGCATCAAAAAATCCGAAGCAAAGAACAGCAAACGAGGATGGGAGAAAAAGAGAAAGTCATCAAAGAGGGCAGTAGAGGATGGAAAAAGAAATAAACAGAGGAAGGAAGGCATTATCTAAAGCAGAAGGGCAATGGAGGCAAAAAAATATTGAAACAGCAGAGAGACACCACAGAAATCACAAAATTGTGGAGAGCAAACAGATAAATTATGAAAATGGCATGCAGACAAGAATAAGGGAAGCAAAGGAGCTGAAGGAGGGAAAGAGAACAGAAAGACACCACTTCACCTCTGGCAATACATTTGATTGCAGACAGGAGGTGACTTGGGGCCTACACTTAGTGGACTAAATTCTGAGGGAATTAAGGAAAAAACCACCACACCTCCCCAGTCCCACAGACTACCGCAGGTCCTGAGGCACAGCATTACGAGCTGCCCTTCAATGCTCTTCACCTTTCTCTGGGCTAGCAGGATTGCTCTCTTCTTCTCTCTTCTTTTTCTCCAACGTTTTTGCCAACCTCACTTTACCTCCTTAGCTGTCTCCTGCATGTTTCTCTCTTTGCACCTCTTTTTTGCTTGCTATTTTGCACTTCGATTTAAAAGGACAACTATAATGAGTGCTTGCTCCTAACCAGCAGCAGCTGAATGAAAGATGACAGCATATCCACAAAAACTACAGAACAATTCTAATGGAAGGAAAATACATGAAGAGGAAAAAAAGAAGCCAAAAAAGGTCAGTGCAATTCAGTATTTTGAAGGAAGTTCAGCAGGCTGCTTCTGCAACGCTGGTCCTTAGCAAGAACTCTTCCTGGTCTGTTCTTTGCTGTAAAGAAAGGAGAGCAAACCATAGCTGGAGTACTAATGAAGCAATTCCAGAATTCATGGTGTGGTGGGCTGTGAATGCAATGCTGTTAAATGTCATTTATTAGAGCTCCTATTTAGCAGCCATCCTCCTAAAAACAGGGACAAGATCACGACACTTGGTTTGGGATTTTGGGTTGAGCAATGCTCTATCAATTGATGCACTGTACTAATGTAGCTTTAACTTTCACACTGTATTTAGTCCATAACAGGTGGATTTAAGGGGCAGGAGGGGAACTAATTGAGATTTTCTTTCCTCCTTGAATAAAACCCTGATTGGGGTGGCTCTGCCCAACATGGGTAATGCTCCCTGTTTCAGTGACTTCTGTTATGCACTGGTACAGCTAAAATTGATGTCTCCCCATGTGAAGGCAGCTCTGTAAATAGGATAAAGTCTGTCTCACTCACTGGGCAGAGTTCTGGACGCACAGGCAGGATCAGCTTGGTTATGAGCATAGCTGAACTTGCACCATCCTCATGGTGAACATTCCTGGATGGAGATAACTATGCACTTTTCAGCTCAATCTCTGTTCTCTGGTTACATTCTTAATCTTTCAAACCCAAAACCTTTTGTGAGAATATAGAACTTGCTGGACTACTTATTCCACCACAAAAGTTTCTAAGTTCTGTGATGGCTTTCCTTGTCAAAAAATCAAACCAACCAACCAACCAAAAATGTAACAAACAAACAAAAGCCACGAAAACCAACCTAAGGGGAACAAAAAAAAATAAGCACCCCAGGTGGTGACTACACTGAGCCAGAGTGTGAATGTACAATGCACTATTTTATTCTAGGGGACTTTAAAAAAAGCAAACAAGGAAACAAAAACATGTAGAAATATACTTTTGAATGTCTTCACACAAATCAAGCATTTCCTGAAAAGGAAACCAGAAAAGGACTGATCACTGAACTGAGAATTAAACAGGAGACAACTCAGGCAAGTGAAAAATTACAAGCATGATCCATAAAATATTCTGACAGCCGACAAAAAGTAAGCCTCACTGCTCCAAGTCCAAGAAGAGAGTCCAGCTGTGCAACCAGAGCTTTTCAAATTGCCTGACAGGGATGATGCAGTGACCAGTGTTTCCCACAAAGAAGATGGGAATGCAACATCAACTCACACTCATTTCTCTCTGTGCTGCTGGAGTTGCCCAGCTGACCCACACGTGGCCCCTGAGTTGAAAACTTATTACACTGTAAGCTCTGGAAATATTACAGTTTTCCAGTTAAAACATTCCAGTGAGCCATCAAAGCAATGGACAAGGGGAACTGCTAAGCATGAAAACCAATTATTGCTAAAAACATCGCTTAACTTAGAGCAGAGGAGCAAGGGTTGCTTTAAACCTCAAGGATTACAGATTTTAAATTCAAGTAAAAAAGATAGTTCATAGGACATTAAGAGCTAACTGCCACATCTCTGTAGCCCATGATTTCTACATACAGTTGAAAGGACCTCTCCTCAGTATATGCTCTGTAAATCGAACTTCCTGTAAACTGCTCTCAGTGTTTATCAGGAGAAGCAATGGACATCCAGGCAGCTGAGCACCAGGCAAGGTTCTCCCTTCTCTGCCAGGTTCATCTGATTGTGAGCAAGTTTCTGCTTGCACACCCACTTTTCAAAATTACCACTTCCCAAGCCCGGACAAACATGCAAACCACATACTAAGATGTGTGCTCTGCAAAGTAAAAGCTGCTGTGTGACTGCAATTCTTTTCTGCACAAAAGTCTCACTGATGTCTAACAACGGTGTTCACACACTCTGAAAATGCATGTAAGTTAGATCTGGCATAGATTTTTAAACTCCTGGTAAAAAGAACCCCTTTGGCATCCACTGTCAATTCAGTAATAGTTTAAACTTTTTAAAAAGTTTCCATGAGAGCTGCAAGAGGAAGCAAAGTGGCCACAGCCCAGTTCTCCAGCATGAAACAGATGCCAGAAACAGGCTTTCTGCTGCAAAATTATCATCAGTGCTTAACAAACAAAGAGGGTACAAGTTCAGCAAAGCACATCAGGGCACTCCATCCCTGCAGTGAATGCTGAGGTCAACAGCTTGGACACTTTCCTAAAAGTATGAATATTCCTCAGCTCTTCTGCTGAATAGGGATGAGCTGGTCCCCCATCCAGCAATCCATTACGGTGGCAAAGTGGCTCTTAGTATGCCCAGCAACATGTGTGACAGCAGCAAGTGTTGAGCAGCAGCCAAATTCTGTCTAAGTGAGATAAAACCAGATCCAGGAGGCTAATAAGATAAGGATCAGTGCTCTGTGTACATCTATTCATTCATCAGAGCACCGATTTGAGTGAAGGAAAAAACAAAGGTTATAAGGAAAAATGAAAGGGGGGGGAATAATCCTCCTTAAATGTTATTTATGTTTCAGAAATTTTGTGAGAATGTCAAGTAGTTATTGTCATTGTCAATAACATTTTTCTGAAGGTGCTGACTGGCATGAGGAAGAAGCTGTGCTAAAGCCAAGCTATTCACTGCCTTTCACTCAAGCCCCATTCTACAACAGAGTGCTTTCACAAGAGCTGCAAGAGGCGAGTTTATAGTTGTAAATAAGACATTCTCTGTCACATATTTTACGTATCCCTATTTTTTTCACTGTAAATTCCTTAAGGCAGAGACCATTATTAATGCTAAATATATTAAAATTCAAGTTGAATAGCAGAAAGGAAAATAAGCAACAAGTTAATTAAACTTGCAACAAACACTTCATTGGAAAATGTTGCAAATACCCCTAAGGAAAATTTGGAGTATGGAAGAACGAAATGAAATTAATCAAATGGGCAAAGAAAAAGTTTGCAACTTGAAAATAATACTCTGTCTTCGATATATAAGCATGAAATCAAGTGTTTACTGGGAAAAAGCCCTAGCTATTTTCAGGAGACTCAGCCTGTTTTTACCTGTTTTACAAGGACACGCACACATTTAGTGTGGGAATTAAAGAGTCCTTTGCACATGCTGAAATCACCTAGAAATTCCCATTTGTGAGAGGAATACAGGCTGATAGACGATTACAAGTGACTGTTTCCACTAAAACAGAAACCATACCTTCTTCTTACAGTTGTACCTTATTAAATCTCCTGTGAAGGAAAAGTCTGTATTACCAGGGGAGCAGTTGTGAGAAACGAAAACATCTGTCCTGTGGGTCTGACTCAGAACATACCTTTAGACCCAGCTTTCATAACTGGAGTTTCTCAATGAAATGTGACCGTACCCATGTGTCAGTTCAGTTCTGTGCATGCTTCAGGCAGGTTTTGAAAATCTGTTACAACCATGAGGATGCCTGACACTTTACCGTGCCATAAACCGAGTCTCTCCTGATGGGAGAGAATTTGCTGAAAGTCCTTGCAAGGAGTTTCAAAGATAAAGCGGGACGTCTTCTGTAGTTTCAATGCTTCTAGATAGTTGTTTATTAAGTCTCATCAGAGGAACTGAGCCACTAGCATGACCCAGTTACAGCATAGAAGGAGGAAAAGTAGGAGTGAGAGCAATTATCAAGATTTACACAGCCTTTTAAAGATATTTTAACCAATAGTTACTAAAAACATACATTATTTTCACTGTCTTACCAATTATTCAGTGACACAACTAGGAACTGCGGAATTCTCTATCCAGTCATTCCAAACTACTTTTATTGCAGAATATGGAGTAGTAGAAGAAGGAGAAGAAGGTCTATAGAACAAGAACAACCCTCCATTTTGATATTTTTTACTCTTATCTATTTACTATAAAGAGAAGCCTAAAACCTCTAAATTTTTCACCCTGTGACAAACTTACATAGTAGTCTATCACCTAATTCCCACCACTGTATTTTCTAGTTCTTGTCTGACTGTTGGTAATTTTTTCCAAGGTTTGAAGCTAAAACAGTGTTGTTCAGGGGGGTAGGAACCCTTAAAAACAGGCAGAGAAATATTCTCGGCACTCTGAGTTCCTACAGATGCCCACACACCTCCAGCTTCTGGAGAGGAAATCAGTGTACACCTCTTGTTACTGCTGACACAATTAAAAGCAGCAGACAAGCACAGTGATGATTGTAGCATGAAGACTCTCCTGCAAACAGTCAGCATGAAAGCTTTGAAGTTCACTTAACAGGAATCTTCACAGTTGTGGTGCCTAGCTAATTAATTGTGTCTAATTCATTATATAGAGATAGCAACTTTCTGAAAAAATATCAAATATCAGGGATTTCTATTTCTTTGTTACTTTCAGTAAAGCTGGAAAAGGATTTCAGGGTTTTCACAGCTCATGAGAGTACAAATTGGCCTTGCTCTCAGAAGAAAATAAAGTATAATTTGGGAAGATTCTTTCAAGTAAATTCCTTTTCGTGCTAAATAATGAAAAGATGGTATAAAAATCCTTTAAAATGTTTCTTACTTAGCAGACCTTCAGCATTTATAAAAAAAGAGCCACGTTAGCAGGCCAAGAGCTGAAGGGTTTTCAATCCACTGAGCAGGCATGGTATGGACAATATGCCCATATTATTGGCCATCTATCAACACACCCTTAATATTGATAAAAGGAACTCATGCCAGTGCTGAGGAGAATCTCTTTTTTGAGGCATGAGAGTTATTTCTATCCTTCCAGTCTTTGTCATCTCTCTACTGAGATGCCATTTCCAACACACCCCTAAAACTACCAGACTTCAACAGACCCCATGGAAAGGACTAAGACTACTGACTCCTTTTACTTAGGCCTCCTGGCAACAAAGTGGTATATTCCTTTACTGCCCTTCAGAGAAAGGCAAACCACATGAGGGAAAAGGGGTGAAATCCTAAAAACCACCTAAGCGTTGTCATCCAAGACTGGCACCCAAGAGCATCAGACAGAGCCTCAAGAGATCAGGGCTCAGCTTGAGTCACTTTCCCTGTGCTTGAATTCCTCCATTTGTTTATCCCTAGAGAAGGCTCTAACCATCTTCCTCCAAGCAAACATGCAAAGAAAGAGCTTTGTGATTTCTTTTTTGATACTCCCAGGTGTACACAAGGCAGAAGCTGAAAGTGAAAGTAGACAATTTAACAGTCAAAACCCAAGAACTCTTCTGTATTGGTGAGAAACTGTTTTGCTCTTGAGATGCAGATTGTACTTTCCCAGATGAGGATAGTATATATTTTTTCATGTGATATATTCCTTATGCAATAATAGTGATTTTCTTGTCCTGTGCTTTTCATTTGCATCAGTACTGAACAAATAAGAAAGAGTTCCATTAAAGACGTCACCCCTGTGAAAATACGTTAACAGCTGAAAGAAGTTGAGGAGCACAGTATATCACTATGCCTCATCAATGGCAGCTAAAAGGCAAAGTTCAAGCGAGTCCTATATCATGTGCCTACTTTCAGTTGTATCCGGTTCTTCATTTTCATGCCAAGCAAGCTCAAGTTCTTAATTTTAATTTAATTTTCTATCACTTCCATTTTCCCAGAGTATTCTTTCTGATGCTACAGATAAATGCCTAGCCCTTTCAGCCTCTCATTTAGACTGTTGTAATTCTGATTCAGAGCTTGCAATTCCTTTCCAAAGGTTGATATTTGATCCTTCAACTTTACAAGATGTTCCTGTGCCTGATATTTCACATTAATCCCACCTCCTAATTCTCTAATCATCTCGAATGCCCCGTGAGATGGAACCTCAGAGGATAAATTCACTGCTAATATTCCTGCTGGCTTGTGAGTCATCACAAGTTAGGGACTAAGAAACTGTAGTTGAAAAATGCTTCTCTGCAACTTCTCCCCCTGAAACATTTCACCTGATCAACAAATGATGCTCAGGGGATTTCTGTCTTCTCAACATCATCTTACACGCCAGAGATAAAATATTATTGATTCAAAAAGTTCAGGTAAAGCCTAATTTAAAAAAGAGAAGAAAGAACAAACATATAAATTCCTAGGAAAGCAAACTCACATTTCTCAAGCTATCATAGTTTAATTCTTATTATTATTGCATTCTTCAATGGCACCTCCATGTCTCACCTGAGATTCAGGCCTCATTCTGACATGTGCTGCATGAAAACATGGTGAAAACCAGTCCTTTCCCTTATGTGTTTAAAATCTGTATTAAACCAATGAAATAAAAAGTTCTCAAAGTAGAGGCATTTGTATATCACATTCCTGCTCTTAGACCTGCTTATTTCTGCAGGAGAGTTGAGGTAATTTCAGATGTCTCTCGAGACCACCCCTTTTACCAGGAGTCACAAGTCAGGAAGGAAGCCGACAATAAAAGAAGGTTCAATGGTTGCACCACAGACACGATTCAGGAGCAAGGTGGAGGTTAAAACAAGGACCTCAGCAGGGCCATAAAAAATAGCCCATTGTCCATCTTCCCCATGGATTCTGCTGCTTTTGCTCAAGACAAATAAGGTTGATGTTGGCCAGTGCAAAGCTCATTTATGTGGGACTGTAAATGCACTATTGAGCAGTGGGGTGAAGGTGGAAGAACCTGCCCAGCCTGTGTTGTTACACAGCTCTTGTTCTGAACCTCATCTTTCTCTGTTGTCCTCAGCCCTGATATTCATTCAAACTTTTGATAAAATACCAGCACTGAGACATGAGTGATTTGTCATCTTTATACCTTGTAAATGCAGCATAAAAATAAGTTAGACTGATTGAGATTACGCTGTTGAGGCAAAACAAAATAGGGATCAAATCCAAACTGACAGCTACATCAATTTTATTAGTTCGAAAAGAAAAATTTACAAAAAAACTCTAATCCAAAAACCAATAAAGCACTTTGCCAAATATGATGTTATCTGAGACTCGTCATATTAAAAAAAGTTCTATTAAATCTCCCACTTTCAAGTTCAGCATCAAAAACACTCAGTTTAAATGATATTTCTGTCATTTTTTTCTTAACCTTCATGAAAAATTTACCATACCATGCTTAGAATTACTTGAATAATACATATCTTGTTTTAAATTCCAGTTATTACATGCACTTGTAAAATGCTATTTGATTTGATTTTTTCCTCCCACACCTTAAGCAAAATATGTGACAATTTTGTTTTCTCTTGGGTAGCATGTATACGAGCTAACCCATTCCTGTGGGATTTTCAATTGCCAGCTAATCCAAAGCTGTTTCTTTTAGAAATGCATCCAATGAAGTTAATGGACTCAAGGGGCTTTTTTTTTTTTAAAAACTCCAGTGTATGTGCAGGGTTGTTTTTTGCTGTGGGTAGTTTGGGTTTTTTGCATAAAGAGGTCTGTAATATATTTTCTCTTTTCTAGCCCTCACACAAAAAACCCTAAAACAAAACGACTACAAGCCCGTAGCAGCATGGCCAGCAACCTCCACTGCCATAAAGGTTCTGGTCTTGCAAGATGGCCCATGGTAATAAATCCTTTTTCAGAGTGTCTTTGCTTCTATCGTGATTACATGCAAATCCAAGGATATTTACCATACCTTTCCCAGAGAAATTGTTACATAAAATTGTTAAGTAAAGAAATAAAGAAATAAAACAAGCAAAAAAAAAAAAATCTCCCAATTCCATATGCTTTGCTGTTCCTTTGTTCCTCCCACCACCTCACTCATATGGACTTGTTCTCAGGAAAAACTTCACCTTATCTTTGCCTTTTTCCAAGACCTTCACATCTAACTTTTCCAAGCCAAAACCTTGAATTGATTCTGGATCTCATATGTGCATTTTTGAGGAATAATGGAGTTTTCATCCCCGTGTTTTAGACCTGACATCATTGATATCCCTGGTTCTAAACAGTAAAGTTTCATCCTTTTGATGCCCCAAATATCACAAGGTCAGAATGATCTGGGAAACATGGAGAAGTCTCTCATCTCTACTTGCAGCAGTTCTGTTCAATTCCTTAACTCTTAATGAACCCCACAGAAAAATGTGAGCATACAAAAGTGTTCTGACTGATTAAAAAGAGGATATCCCAAGAGGAGCTAATTTAATATTAGATCAAATGAACTGGAGTTGAAATTACCATGTTTTTGTTGACTATTTTAACATATTCAGGGAAGGCACAGGGATCTTTACATATTTCTGAGTCTCTTTGAGGTATCATTCTTCACACGTTATACTAGTCAGTGTGGAATACATGGATTTGAAGGGATGAGGGGGTGGGGGAAGTTGTGGAGTGGATTACTGATGTACCCCAGAGAAGTTTATTAAAGTGATAAAAGAAAAATCCTATCATAATTCATTTTCTGGTTTGCTTTTCTTTCTGTGCTAAAGTGCACAAGCCTCTAACAGTAAAGCTCCCCAGAACTCTTGCTGCTTTCGTAAGATTTAGTAGCTCAGCTTAAAATACAATCAAATTGTCAGAGAAGCCACAGTGCTTTCCCCCTCCTCATTCCCTATGTTGTGATCTCTGATTAAAGAAAAACTTATCGAAGACTTCCAGGAATACTTTCTGGCAAATTTCGTGCCAATGAAGAAATCATTATGAGGAAATGCAACTCTACTTTTCAGCTTAGCTCTGTTTTCTTCTTTCAGAGCAGTAGCAATGCTTTCTCATGTCAGTTAGGCTCACAGATATTTTACAGCAAGATGGGAGAAATCAGAAACTACTTTGTGAAAAACTTGACAGTCAGCAATGCTTTGGGTGTACTTCAATGGTACAAATGGCCTGTGAGCTGAACCACTCCAGTTCATTTCAGCAGCCTTATTCTGAGCATCCCATCAACTGTCTGTGGCTTTGGGAATAGAATCACAGAATACTTTGGGTTGGAAGGGACCTTAAAGATCACCTAGTTCCAACTGCCCTGCTCTGCCCTGGCAGGGACATAAGCTGGAACTGTGTGTTCTCAGTTTAACTCTGTCTGAAACACAAACATTTCACAGCAGCCTACTCTCATTTGTTCTACATTTCCTGAATTGGTAAACAAAGTTGTTCTACATTTAACTAAGAAAAAACCCATCCTAAATCCATGGACTACGGTTCCAGGAGAACAGAAATAATGATGAATGAAGAGCCCAACTATTCTTTTACTCTGAGTGCCCTCACAACATCTCAGAATCATCCAAGGCTAACATAGCAAGTAAGTGTTAATGCATGGATGTAGTACCAACTGTATTTGAAGGCAAAGGAAATGTTTGGGTTTTTCAATTCCATGTGTTTCAAGCAGCTAAAAAGAGCTTTTCTTCTAGAAGACTGAAAGACGACGGGCTAAAATTCTTTGATACAGTGATGGTTCAGAATTCAAGCAAAAGAACATCTACAAAATAACTGCAGATACTGGACTTGTTTCAGTAGGTAACACTGAGACGTGCAACACAGCCATGAAACTGCTCACAAACTAGTTCTCATCTTCGTCTCACCAGCAAAGACAAGACATTCCCAAAACTGCTTCCCAAAAGCTACACAGGTTTATCCATCAACAGGACCACTCAGCTTAGCAGTCAGCCAGATCAAAGATGGTCAGTCACCTATGTTCTCTCACAAGAGAGCAGTAAACTGCAAGTGCTGGCAGAAGATGGAGTGGAAAGAAGCATTTCCTTTTTAGGTCAAACATTTCCTTTTTAGGTCCAACATTTGCTTTTTAGAGCCAATACACAGAGGAATTGTTGAGGAACTTAATAGACATGTGTCAGTCTTTGCACAGTGTTAGAAGAGAGGACAACTAACCTGAATAGCAGGTGTGATATATTCATCTCAACTGAAAAAGCAGCAAAGAGAATAAGAAAGCAGGGATCATAGACAGTGATAGAAATACATTTGCAAAAGCAATTGGCACTAATAGGGAAAATTTCAGGAGCTGATATCAGGCCTACAGCAAATACAGCTCATTTTTGAGAACACAGTGTGAGAGATCACTGATGTTACATGACAGACCTACAGTGCTGGAGACCTGATTTGCCTACTGAGGTACAGAAAGAATTTAGGAAAATAAATAAATAACACTTAAAAAAAATAATCTATGTAATTATGAACGGTGCTAAAAAATGTCTGAGGTTTTGACTTCAGAACTATGAAGCATTAACAAGTAAACTCTTCTAGACAGACCTGTGAGTTATAACACAGCTGAGAGCTTATTGTAGATGGTTGAGGGCAAAATGCTCAAAGAAAGAACATGCAGTATTTAACATGACAGAAAAGCCACCCTAAAAAATGTCTTCCTTTTAGTGCTGATCCTATTTCATCACATGCTGTCAGGGTGTGGTGATGCAACCTGCAAACACACACTACATGCACACTTACCTTGTGTGAGAGACTGGAGCATTGCTGGCTACTGACTCAAAACAATCTGCTGTAGACATGAGGGAGGAACAGCCAACAAACAGGACTAGTATTGGAACAATCACGGCCAGGCTTTGTTTGCTTTCGTTTTGTTTGGTTGTAACACGGAACAACATCTTACCCTTTTTGTGCCTTCCCCACAGCTCACTGAAACTAGGAGGATTGCCACTATTTGACTTTCTTTGGTGTTCAGCTCTATGTGAGTCTCAAACCATTAATGTTACTGCTGATGGAAAGTGTTACATAAAAACACCATGTACAGAGAAGATTTTTCAGCTCAAGGAAGTTGTTCTCCAAGAGGAAACAAACAATTCCCCAACCTGGTTTTGGGGCTAACAAATGTACAAATTCTGGAGCTATTTTTCCAAGGGTGGAAAGCAGATTGGACACTGCCAGACTTTCCCAACTGTGCAGTAAAGCCTAGGCTCTTCTGCAAAGGGTACACAGACTCTTCTAGTAACCTCCTCAGCAAGCTAACAACTTCTCTTGGATCTCTGATGTGATGTGACATTTTTTTAGTCATAAAGCAAAAGAAACAGGTGCAGGTTCACCAACTTGCTTCTCGAATACTATTATTATCTTGACTCCAAGTACTGGAGCAAGATTTCACCACACAGATCTGTGTATGCTCATGTTTGTATTCAGAGTGCTTTAACTGATACTACCTAATTCTGGTGTTGCTTGCCTTGGGCATCCTCCTCCAGAATTTGTTCTTTTTTTAAAAAAAAAATATCCAAAATAATACGGTGTTAGTACTGCTGCTTCCTCACGGCCATTTGGGACTGAAGGGCAGCAATTACCTCCAGGGTCTTATACACAACTGGTGCTTATAAATCCCAAATAATATTTAGGCTTTTTTTTTTTCTTCCCCTTAACAGGTTAACATTGATCGGTGCAATTTGGAATCTACAACATCCAGATTGTGCTGTGGCATGGCCAAAAATGCCACATGACCCCCCTTCTCACCCATGTTCTTTATTTTCAAAGCACGCCACTTCAAACTAGTTCTTATCTTCTGGCACAGGTAATTTCTCCTGATGATTTCTACAAAGTATAAAGAACATCTTGAATTTCATTCTGACAACACAGTATTCTCACTTATTGTCCCCTTTAGATTACCAACAAGCTGCCACTCTCATTCTTATCTTTAGCAAGATGATCTGAGGAGTTTCACTTTTCCATTTTTCTGGCTTTATAGAAACCTCTTTACAATAATCCTGCATATGATTTTTCAAATGGTTAAAACATTCTCACCCTTCCAAATGGCAATGTGAACCATATTCTAGTTCTCTGTTCAGAATGACAGAAGGGTTTTTTTTTAATCTCCTTTTCCAAAGCAAGGAACCAGAGCAGATCTGAAAGAGCTGCTTGCTCTCACGGCTTCTTCCATCCCCGCAGGAAGGAAGGAAGGATTTTGGGTTGATTATTAGATATGCACAAGGTCACAGAGGAAATAATCCAATATGGTAAGCACTGAGGGAAGGTGGATTAAGAAGGAAGACAAACACTACATTAAAAACAAGATAGCAAGAGACAGTCACACAAAACATGAAAACCTGGGGCACGTGGGGCAATTACTGAGTAAATGACCAAATGTTTTCTGGATGGCACAGGCCAGATGGGTTAAAGCAACAATTTAGTAGGACACACAGAATACAGACCATAAAAACAAAGAGCTGTTTACCATTTCTGCCATCTTCCTGTTTGTATCCAATATTTTCCAGTCAACACCTTGCTGTTAGCAGTGAGTCTGCCAGGCTTAGTAGATTAGACTGCAATCACCAACCAGAATGTAGAACTCTAAACTCCCTGCATCTGACATGTTAACACGTTTAAACAGTAAAAGGTGAACAGAAATTTTGAAATATAAGAAATCAAGAACGTAACTGCTAGCAAAGGGGCAGGTAAAGCACAAACATTCCCACACGAGAGGATGCAGCTGGAAATAATTCAGGATTTTTTGCTGGGGCCTAATGGAAAACATTAGTTGCATTCAATGACTATATTGTCCATATCTGAGTGCCTTGCAGATAAACCAGCTTAACCTGGAAAAGATGAATTAAGCTTAAAAAAATATAAGAATTGTTTAAACAAGGGATAATAGTGTGACACAGACATTGGGAAAAATATGTGATGAAGATTTCCAGACTAGGTGGGTGGCTAGGTTATGTACAGATTTACAGAGAATAAATGTGATCTCATTCTCCAAGAAGTACAGGTGTAGACCTGATGAATTATTAGAGCAGCTATAGAAAACTGAGTTCACAATGGCATTTGAACCTGGTGGTAGTGGCAGATATCTCCAAAGAAAATCTTTGTCACACTATGAAGGCTCTGAATTGAGAACAATTGTCATTCACTTACACAGGGAAAACAACAACATCCATCAGCTGAAATACTCATCAACCCACCAAAAATATGCAGCTCAAGGCATGCATGATACCATGATCTCCAATGACTGATGAGGAGATCTCAAAAATTCTGTAAGTAATAGCAGGAATGCTCCAATAAAAACCAAATCAAACAGGGATGACTGCAAACCCAGACAAGAATGTGGCCAGGATTTTGATGGATTAAGACTAGGCTATGACTGGATAAAACTTTTGAGAAATAATGTATAAAGCTCCTGCTGTAATTGGTAACAGAGACAGAAAACAGAAACAGTGAATGTATTCCATTTGGCCAGTCACTACAGGCACAGGTGCCCCTGTTTAGATATGATAACCATGATAGTCCTACTGACAAAACTTATCAAAAGCAGACTAGGAAGATAGAAGAAAAAAGAAGAGCTTGCTAGAGATCTAACAGAATTCACCTAGCAGGGAAGCACCATGTCCACAAGCAGTGATCAGAGAACCATACAGAGCTGTTCAATTATCAGCCCATGTGGATAAAGAACCAAGAGTTCCTCATACTACAGTCTGACTATACAGCTGAGTAGAGAAGGCTTGGAGAAATACACTCCTGAATGCAGAAAAAATACCAGGGAGGGGGCAGAAGTCCAACATACTTTCTGCTGTCATCCATTTTAAGTCAGTGAGGCATTGTGTCCCTCTGTTTGACTAAATCAAAATAATGACAGAGTACAGAGGTGAGTGGCTCAGCCTCTAGCAACTTTCTTTTTCAGTACATCTTCATTATAAAATAACATTTTTCAAATTTTTCCAAAACCTCCCTGTATGGAGGTTGAACCCTCCTTCTCTTTCCTCCTTTTCCATCGTGGAGAGCATGATGAATTTGAGCGAGTGCAACAGCAGCAAAGGACCACTGCTGTTCTCTACAGAATTTAGCAAGTGACAATAACCTTATGAACTCGGTCTACAAGAAAATTCTCCTATTTTGTGGGAATAAATAAGTGTACTAATAGGTTAAAAAAAATTTAAATGCTGCAAGTATCAAAATGGCAGCATTCAGTAAAAGAAATCACAGTGTTACCATTAAAACATACAACTCTTTTGTCTTTGGCAGGACTTATCACTTGGGAGTTTTTTCTGGCATTTCAGACTTAAAACATGCTAACTTCACTTGTGAAGGTGTAACTCATGGAGGCTTCTCAGTGGGAGATTGAGCATGTTTAGATATTTTGAGTATCAGGGCACACAGGCCACAGCTGAAGCGTGGTTTGTCTTTCAGACAAAAAGGCAGGGGCTGAACCCTGTGTGCTCAGCTATCCTGATGTATGCAATCTCCCCTGGAAAATAATGGATTCTAGTGGGATGCACACTGTGAAAGTTGCATTCTCCAGCACAACTGCACTAAGGCAAAAGAGTTACATCAGGGATTAATTTGGCATTTACTCTTCTGATGGTTTTTCTGTGCTTGTAGCTATTACTGTTCCTTTGGCACAAACCCAGATTAGCCATTAGTCTGTGGATTGCCATTACTCTGCCAAGCTTTTAGAACATAAACAAAAAATAAAAGCCACTTTGCTAAGATGACAATAAACATTTAAAGCCCAATAATATCTCTGTGCAACTTTGGTAACAGTAAAAATATGGAGCCAGCTTTCATGTACAAACATGGAAAATGGGCTAAAATCATTATGGCATTAGAGATGTTACATAATTAAAATTGTCATTTTATATTTGCTACAATAAAAAAAGCTATTTTACGTAGAGTAATTACCATCAGTGATTGGTGCTATTGTACATGCTGATTAAAATGTTTATTTCTGTGAGGAGAAAATTAATTGAGAAATGGCACAAGAAAGCTGAGGATAAGGAGTAGGGCTTGAACAATATTTTACATGGGACAGAAAAAGAGGGCCTTAACCTATTCTTAATTTGATTTCCTGAAAAGTGTCTTAATCTAGACTGTGGCTGCCTTGCTATTGCTTTGACTTAATTAGCCTAAAAAACCATTATTTCCATTTTATCTTGCCCTTTACAGAAGAAAAAACCAAATCTTATTGTTGTCTTCATGTGGATCATATGAATGTGTTTGATGAAATGAAGAATATTACGATTTTTTCAAAAAGTTAATTTTCAAGTCTTATCTTTCAAAAGTCAGGAGAATTTCAGGAATGTGTGAAGGAGGAAGGGGGTAACGTACAAGCTATTTTAGGAATGTGGGATTACTCGGGTTTCTTAAATACAAGCACTCCTCATAGCAGAAAAAGAGTAACACAATTTGTGATGCACTGGTGGCCTTAATAGATTTGCATGTGAATAATATATGAATATTTGTGTGAGGAGAAAAGAAAAAAAGCCCCTGTGACTCTAAGCAAAATGGACAGCTTGTTTGCTAGTGACTGGATAGAATCAGCCTCCCTTTCTCCCCCACCCCAAACCAAAACCACTTCAGTGATGCCAGAGTTTCACCCTGTGCAGTAATTTCTGTATCAGTGGTGTTTCTTATTTTAATGCTCCATTACCAGAACAAACTTCCTCAGATTTAGTTCTCCTAGACGGAAAAAAATCAGAGCTGTTCCAGTTCCCCCTTTTTGGGTAGGTTCTCTAAAAGCCATCTCCTTTCATCCTCTTTGCAGCACTTCTCCTACCCCAGCTTGGGTTTATTCTGCTGCAGGAACAGTGATCAGAGCTGTAGGCTCGATTACAGGTGTCTTCTGCAACGTGCCTCGTGTGAGGGCAGCAACTGCCCTGCCTCTGTGGAAAGAATTGTCTCCATTTCACTTTCATTTTGTATGTTCTTGTCCCACAGACACACCACAGCAGTGGTGGCTCAGAAGGTCTCTGTGAGTGCCTGCTCCACCCATGTTTTTCAGCTCAGCTTTCTTCTAAAGTAGCAGTCTGCACATGAGAACAGAAATGGATGCTTTCAGTCCGTAAAAAAGAATAAAATGACATAGAGTTTGTACTGCTGAACCTCAATTTCTTTTTATTACTTGAAGGTAAATAAATAGAAATAAAACATACTGCATCTCAGCTTTCATTCACTCCCTCCCTTTTTCTTTCCTGTCTTTTCCTGTCTGAGAGCCCAACACTCAGCCTAATCATCCTTACAAATTGTGAGTCACAGTATTTATTTTGCCATTTTGCCTCTTTATCTTATTCCAATTTACAACCTTCTTTCCTTAGTCTCTTTTTTTTGTGTATCTACCTGAAAATAACTTTACCCATTTGCCTTGACTTCTTTCACAAAGTCTAAGTCAGCCTGGCTTTTATCAAATCTTACCTGTAGACAGCCTGAGCTCCAGCATGCATCTTCCTGTGATGCTCAGTGCTTCTTTCAATCTCCAAAGGTGTTTTCCTCTTGGAGCTTATTTTGGTTATGCTGGATTTGCAGCTCTTCTATAGCTGTGTTATCCCCTGCTTAGTATTCTCGTTTCTGATGTCTTTTGTGACTCTGATGAAGAGAAGTGTGAAACTCCTACATATTCAAGGCTCTGAGCTTTTCATGTCAGGTCACTTCTCTAACCAGTCCTTTTTATGTTCTCCTGGGTTCCTGCTTTTGAAGTAAAAACTGAAATAACAAGAGACCTGAAAGTCCAAAGAAATCTCTTCTTTTCTTATGGTCACCATACCCAGTTTATTTTTACCAACCAATATGAACCAGAGAGACTTCTCTCAAACTGAAAGAGTTTACAGTTCTTGTATTTATTTTTTGGCACTTGTGGAAATACATCATCTTTTTTCTTTGAAGTTAAGTAAGCTTTACTTTACAAAGCAAAGTCAAGGAAACACTCAGTGATTTCTCTCAAGATCCTTCAGGATATCTTTCTTAAAGCAAAGGGAGGCTTTTGGCTTCCTGTGCTGAAATCATCTCAATCAAACTTATTCTATTCCTTTGCATTGTGACATAAGCCCCTTAATGACCACATCAACAAGCAGGCACTTATTTCTACACTTATTTTTCCAACTCACCTGAACTTAATTTCACTATCTGGAAAGCGTGGTGAGGGGTGCAGGAAGAGCAGGAGTAGGGGAGGGAAGCCATGAGCACTGCAGACTACAAAGATATATATTTACCAATTTTATTTGGTCCTGCTGTGTCAAGGTTACATAAACAGGCAAAATCCAAAGAACAGGCAGAGAAGTTCCTGTGACAATGCTACTTAGTGTGCTGAGCTTTAAATAGCTGCTCTGATACTCCCTTTTGAGGACTCTAGAAGCAAACCCAACATGAGTGGGACAATCCACCTCAAAAACTCCACAAATAGAGGCACCTCTACCTAGTACAAAAATGCCATTTTAGTACAGCTACAGCTCAACTCTATCTCACAGCAGTGGGCTGAAGACCTCTGAGAAAACCATTCTAGTGCAACACAGCACTGTCAAGATATGTCTGGATGGTTTGAGAACCAAAAATGTATCTGAGCCACGGCATCAAAATGATTTAAAACTTAATAACTTTCTGTTTCCAGAAATAAAGCAAAGTTGTTATTTAATGGCTGAAATACTGCCATTTTCTCTGAATGCCAGTAATAATTTAAATTCATGACTCCTGTATTATTCATGTGGTCCAATTTAATACGAACAGTATTTCTGGTGCTCAGTGTTTATGAAGAGTGTCTCTTTAGGGTATACCTTACTTTATGTCAAACAGATGCTAGAAATAACTACCTGGTGTTCTGCTACTGTGAACTGGGGATTAAAAATAGGGCTCATAATTTTCTAACCTGAACAAGGGATCTTTCCTTGACAAGATACCAATCTCTTTTTTTTTTTCCTTCTTTTCTTTTATCTCTACTGTTCTCTTTCTCTTCACTCAGAAACAACAGTTTCTACTAAGCATGATTTACAGACTCAAAGAACACCCCACTTTTTACATTCCATTATTTGCTACACCATCCCCTAGGCCTCAGAAGCTTCAAAGATAAAATAGCCAACCATCTTAATGATTGTAAAGAAATTGAGAAGCAATGGGACAACTGGACCACGCCACCCATTTTCCCTTTCTGAGAAAACACCTGCAAATTCTCCTGAAAGTCAGAGTATGGTAAATACAGAATCTAGTAGGTGTGAAAGTAGTTTGCACAAGAAGCCCAAAGTAAAATAAATGTTTATTTATTATTTATAAAACGAATTCCTTTTTGAAAAATAAAGAAATAACAAAAACAACCTTGAGGGATTCCTTCATATCTCTACTGCTTTCTGTTTTAACAAAGTACTTTGGGATCATTTTCATACCTGTGTTTTTCCATGGAGTACTAAGAAGAAAGAGGAGTAGTTATTTGATTTTCAATTATCAGCAGAAGTCACCAACTTGAATAAATACTTCATAAAACAGTGCAGGATAGTCAACAGCAGTTCAGTACACAGCAGTTCAAGGTACTTCACTTTGCCTCACCGAATGTCTCAACGTCACCCTGAAATAAATAGTGAAAATCCTAATTCAACTTATACCTAGCAAAGGAAATTTACAGGCTAAGTTTAGAAATACTTCTTGATGTTATTTATACTATCAGCCATCCCATAAAGCAATTGTGTTCTTTCCTGGTATTAAAATCTATACATCTATTTGTTCTTCCGTGATTTGGTTGCTATCTATAAATGTAACCAGTATTAAGTGTTGTTCTTCTGTTTCCTGCTGACATGGGGTGTAATTCTTCAATTATTTGTCCTTTGACTAACTGAAATAGAGCATCAGTATTAGGATGGGACTCTAAAATGAAACTGAGGAGGATGCAAGGGTAAAACCAGAATAAAACAATTAAAACCGAAGATTGCCTCTTATCAACCTTACAATAACAGGATCACTGCCCACTGCATATTGCTTTTTTCAGATGTTTTTTTTCCTTCTTAAAAGAAAGTTAATTATATTTCTACAGATTATTGAAAGCAAAACTACTGAAAACAAATGGAGAGACAGGTTATAAATCTGCCTAGGATCAAAACCAAGATAGATTTCCATTAGCCTGCTTAGAACTATCTCAAAAGGTTTATTTTAGGGACAATCCAGAATTAGTATCTTATACAGTGTATGCACATACTAGGAAATACAAAGATCCATGGACAATCCATAAATTAACATTCACAAAAAACCCATATAGATGTTTGGACTCAGCATCATTAAAGATAATCTGTGTATTATCTCTATTACATCTATCAATTTCATAATATTTATAATTCATGCTACCATGTACTGCAAGCTTTTCCCCATCCACTCCCAAATTAGCAGTCTAGACTGATCATTAAATTAAAAAACAACAACAACAAAGAAAAAAAAAAAAAAAAAGAGCCAAACCAAAACAAAATTAAAAAAAACCCCAACCAACCCAAAAAACCCACAAAACCTCAACACACAGATGCCACTCATTTCTATCACTGGAGAGAAATGAGTTTCATTCACTCTAACACAGTGTGAGGTCTATCAAAATTTCTCCCCTGTAGCTGGACTGGAAAGCAGTAAAGGTACAGAATTTAAAAAATAAGGTCATAATTACCATGATGATGCATTTAATAAGAGCACCAGAAACATCCATCCTTTTATAAAAACTTGCTTACATGCAAATAGGCACACAGATAATTCTGTGGGATAATATGAGCAGCAGGGATATGAAGGGTGACCCACACGATGACACCGTATCTCTGCATTAGCAAGGAAGTATTGTGCCCAAAACTATGAAAATAAATTAAGAATAATGCATTTAGATAGAGTGACAAAGTTTTACCTTATATTTTTACTTTATGGTATAAAATGCTTTTGACATTAGTCTTCACATCTTTGAATAAATCATCATTACCTATTGTCTATTTCTGGATATTACTACACTATCCATGATTTTTTTTCTCAGTTAGCTTTCTGCTTTGTCTCTGACAAAGAGGCCTTTCTTCCCCAAAACAAAAAAATTTCCATTAAAAAGTCCTTGTCACTTGATTGATCTATTGTTCAAGTAAAATACTTGACAGCTTTTATCAAATCCACATTTCAATTTACTCCAAAGCAGAAGTTAGCAGGTTGAGATTGCAGTGGGTCTGATGGACAAACAAAATAAAAGACGTATTAGGAAAGAAATGGGTAACAATATTTCTGATAGCCATTTTTTCATGGAGAGCAGTAATAAGAGAAACCTAGAATTGTGATACTAAAATTATTTATTGCAGAAATGCTGTAGTCTTTATAGGCTTTTCTTTTACCATAATTTCACTGCCTTTTTTTCACGTTCCACATTCCTGTGGAAAAACAAAAAATTTTTCCTTGCAATCTACAGCACAAACTTGTGCATCTATGTTCAAGACTTTGTTTCCTTTCTTGAAGTTTTTTTTCATTACTAAAAAAAACCCCAAACAGAGAAACAAACAAACAAACAGTCAGAAACGTGATAGCCTAAATGAACTTATAATTGCTTCTACAAAATCTGGACGGGCAGAAACTGATGCCCAGGAAGCTCCAACTGAACATGAGGAAGAACTTTCCTATGCAGTGACTGAGCACTGGAAGAGATTGCCCAAAGAGGGTGTGGAGTCTCCCTTTACCAGGATATTCCAGAGCACCTGGACACAATCCTGTGCTGTGTGCTCCAGGCTGGCCCTGCTTGAGCAGGGAGGTTGGGCTGGATGACCACGGTGGTCCATTCTAACCTGACCAGTTAGATCAGATTCTACACTGAAGATTTTACCTTGCCAAGGAAAAGAGGATTGATATTTGAATGCTTTGGGTATTTGCAAGATTTACTGCACTTGAAACCAAAGCTCAGGAGCTGAAGGCAGCGTAAGGCACTGGGTAAGGTGAAATGTCAAATTTACTGCCACAGATCCAGTGTGACCATGAATGCAGTTACATCTTCACATCAGTTTTCTTTTTTTAAAATGAGTTGGGTTGTTTATTCCAGCAATGATTTTTCATTAATCTATGAAGACATTGGTTTATTTTTTGTTCTGTTTTTTTTCAGCCACAGGTAAGTGAGATGTAGGTGGTAAGAATAGCAGAAGACAAAGAAGGAGGGGGAAACCAAACAGGAAAACCCCACTTTACAGTTCCATAAGATGAGCTGTTGAGTAAGCAGAGTATGCATCTCACACAGGAGGCTCAAATTAAAGCAGTACCTGGAAACTACAAAGCTATATATTAACAAAATGACAAAAGTAGCATAAACTGGACTTCAGCTGCATACAGCAAATCACTGATACATCCACAACTTTCACAGAGGCCAACATCTGCTCTCTGTGTAATTCAAATTGAGATTTTGCTTCTTTGTCTTTAAATAAAGGATAGATTTGTTCAATCCCTCAGGACAGATACCCCTAAACCCAGTACAGCACTGAACCCGAGATAGAAGGACCTGAGTGAACAACACATGTAAGCTCAAACATATCAAGAAGGAGATCAGACAGTTCTCTGCTTGTCTGCTCATCTTCTCTGTAAAAAAATCAAAATGTAAAAAAACAAATTACAGTCAACTGCAGCCTGTTGCCCAGGAGCTATTTTGGATTACACAATAGGGAAATATGGAAGTGCTTTCCTCAAACTCTGTTCTGAATTACAGCACCTATTCAATCAACAATGGTAGCGATGATCAGAGAGAAACAGGAAGAAAACTGCTACTTATTTACTGAGGATCTTAAAAACCTAGATGAGGAAGCCAGCCAAATCCAAATATACCATAAGCTTAGAATATTTATCTGCCTTGTTATCTATACATGCTGTAGCTGAATACTCAGCTGAGATTAGAACCTTGTTTGGTTAAACCAATGGAAATAGATTCTGCTATGGACAATCTTCTCCCAGTTTGCAAATAATAGAATTCAGCTCCCCTTAAGCTGGCTATAAACAGCAAAAGCTGTAACCAAAACAAACTACTCTCTAAAACCAAGTAAGCATCCCCCCAGGAGCTTGTGCTCTTTAACAACATCAATTTATTTAGATGGTATCAGTGGCACCTCAGCCTGGGGCAAAAGCACTGAACATTCCCTTCCTGTGTGGAGTCATTTCACAGGCTCCTGTTATTCAGGATAAAGCACATTAGGAAACATCTTGTTTAATTTGGCTTATTGCAATGATGAATATTGCTCGATCGCTTTTCTTGTTTGACAGTCACTGAAAAACTAATGACCAACACATCAATAATCGTTTACTATGATTCGGTGCACTACATAGATTATCTTTTTCTTTTCTGAAAGGCAGGAATGCAATACAACATAAGCAGTTTTTCCAAAATATTTGGATATTCAAGATGTAACCTGTGTATACTTTGACTACTTACTGTGGAAAACTCTATTCTATCATTGCCTCTGTAACACTGTGTTTGTAATGTGTTATCTTCTGTCTAGAATTATCAACTTTATACGAAATGTATTTTTTAAAGCTGTCTGAAATGGGACAACCCCATAAGTTGTGAAAAGACTGCATCATCAAGAATTTCCTTAATCTAAAACAGAGTTGTGTTCAAAATACAAGATCCAATTTTGTAAATGCTTATCTTTGAAATAATTATGCATGTAGACTCAGATTAGAAAGGAACAACTAAATTTCAGTACAAAGTGAAACTGAGGTTTTATACCAGGCCATGAAAAATTCCATTTCTAAATTCTCTCCATTCTTTGAGATTAAAACCAGCTGGAACTTTTCATAATGTAACATTGCTTACTATATTTATGCTGAGCTAATCTGTATTTATGAAAAATTAATCTCATACTAAAAATTAGAAATCATTAACAGGGCTCAAGAGAGACGATTTCACAGGCTTGGAAACAAAACTATTTGTTCTTCACATGTTCAGTCTATGAACAAATACACACTTCACTGGAGGAGGGGAAAAAAAAAAAAAAAGACCTTTTGGGGTATTTTAAAGACCTCTAGCAAGGAGAAACAGGAAATACACATTTCCCCAGGAGACAGCTATTTAGGTTTAATAAAGGACAGGCTCCCACATGACACCAGCAAAGAAGAAGAAAATATTTGAGCTCAGTTTTAAAACATACTGGTAGGGCATGGTATCAGCTAGGACAGGAGAAAACATCCTGTATGCGTCACAGACTTATATTAATACAATTAAAATTGCTTTCCCCCTGCACATCAAGGGTTCTGGGCATGTCTGGAATCCAAGAACAACCAGATATATGCTGTTAACTTTTTCACATAGCTTGTACACAACACTTATTTAATCATTTTTAATGTTTGCTAACCTGCTAGAGTGATGAAGAGGTCAATTAATTATGTCTTTATCTGAAGATGAAAAGTTACCTTCTGGTGCTTAGCAGAACTATATCATGGTTATCAAAACCACTGTGGCATTATTATCCTCACAGCAAAAGTGAGAATATTTCTCGTAGAACAAGAACACTTTCTTCCCCTTGTAAGTTGTGGAAATTTTTATTTATTATTTGCTTTATACAATAGTATTTTTCCATATTTTGACGTGCAGCAAGTAAGGCAGTCAAAGCTGCTGTAAAAACATGTGCAAATTACAGGTTGTGCATGAGCCAGCAGTGCCCTGGGGGCCAAGAAGGCCAATGGTGTCCTGGGGTGCATCGGGAAGAGCAGTGCCAGCAGGTCAGGGCGTGATCCTGCCCCTCTGCCCAGCCTTAGGGGGGCACATCTGGAGTGCCAGGTCCAGTTCTGGGCTCCTCGGGACATGGAGCTCCTGGAGCAGGTCCAGTGGAGCCCTCAAAGATGATGAGGGGACTGGAACATTTCACTGAGGAAAGGCTGGGAGAGCCAGGCCTGGTCAGCCTGGAGAAGAGATGGCTGAGCAGGGATCTTATCAGTGTATCCACTTATCTGAAAGGGGCTGACCAGAAGATGGGGCCAGACTCTCTTCAGCGACAGGACAAGGGGCAACAGGCAAAACAGAAGCACAGAGTTCCATCCGAGCAGAAGGAGAAACTCCTTTTGAGGGTGACAAAGTGCTGAAACAGCTGCCCAGAGAGGCTGTGGAGAAAATATCTCCATCTCTGGATATATTCAACACCTTCCTGGACACGGTCCTGTGGATTCTGCTGTGTGTGACCCTACTTTAGCACAGAGGGTGGATTAGAGTATCTCCAGAGGTCCCTTCCAAGCCCAGCCAGTTTGTGATTCTGCAATATGCTCTCAGTCTAATTCTTTTGACTGTCACAGACAAAATCAAAATGTGTAAATTTAATGTAACTTTTTTTATGAATACTTAAAACATAATTGCATCTTCTTTATGGGTCTTCTGGTAGCTTAGTCTCATTAAAATTCATTCTTCTGAATGTGCAGTGCAGAGAAAAGGCTGCTAACATGTCACAATAAACCAACTGTCTGAAACCCTGCAGAAGAAAAAAAAAAGACGTAACATTTGCCTTGTACCTTGTAGTTTATGAGAGAAGATATCTAGAAGCAGCTGTAAAATAGTCATAAAATAAAATTGGAATTTATATCAAAATCACTCTTAATACCTTGGGGCTTTTCTATCTCTGCATAGTTTACCCTGAGAGATTTAGTGGTGGAGTTTTATGTTAACGGGCTGAAAGTTATAGTGGAGTTGTCAGTGATACTACCTCTTTTTGGTGTGTCTGCCTATATATCAGTCTATTTATTTTTAAATAGCAAGCTAGTAACCCCCAGAAGGTGCAATATGAAAATGCTATTGGCAACAGCTGAGCAGTTATAGACCTGTTAACCATCCTTAATGAAAGTGCTACTGAGTGCAAGCATTTTTAGGTTTTGTTGTTGCTGTCTTTGGGCTTTTGTTTGGTTTTGTTTTGTTTTTTTTTTTTTTACAAGAAGGTGCTTTGGGTTTTTTTTAAATGGGGGTCATGAGAGGCAGAATGAACCTGCACATCACCCTTCCCTCTGCCAAAAGATATTTCTTTAAAAGAAAAAATACCAACAAAACAAAGCAGCATAAGAAACTGCAATAAATTTCACATACATTGTGAATGAATTATGAAGCTTTTCCTGAATGATGGTGTCTGGGGCAGTAGTGAAAAGCAGTTTCTATAAAGACATTTGAAAAAGATCATGTTGACCTGAAGACCTCTTCTGAGATAAGGAAGATATGTATGTGTATACACATGTGATAAGAAAAGTGCAAGGAACAGGTTTATCAACGTTGAAGGACTCACATAAAAAACCCAGAAAATTTAAGGTAAATGCAAGCATCTTACTCTAGGTCCTGCCTCATGAGGAATAATAGCTCTAATGTTTTACATCTGGGGAATAAAAAAAAAATTCTACATAAAAGGTAAGGTTTGTTTGATATCAAAACTATGAGATATTTACTTTCACATTCAGATATGATCCTTCCCAGTGCATGGTGAAATTTCACAAGAAAAGTTTGCACAGCTTTACTATCTTGTCAGCTGAGTCTCAAGTCTAGCCTCAATATTTATCAAGCTCAGCTTTTATGTTTTCTCTGTAAGCTTGTAAAAATGTGTCATTACAGAACTCAATTAAGGTTCCTGTTCCCAGATGCTCCAGTATTCCAACCCAGAAATCTGTTAACTTTCAGTTAAGGAGAGTCTCAGGAATAAAATTAATATGAACTGCCACAGCCAAAGTACAGTCTGAAATTATTTCTTATTTGTAAAACAAAACGAAGTGCAAATGTTGAATGTATCTCCATTTCTTTGATTATTACTTTGTATAATGATGTATAACACAGATCAGTGGAGAAGACTGAAATGAAGTACGGAACAAAAGAAAATAAAGAACAATTACCCGCAGCTGTTTACAGTATGATTACAAAGGGAATTGTCAGGCAACTTCTTTTGATTAGAAAGATAAGATGAAAAGAGTCTTATTTCAGCTTCATGAACGTTAGAAATAGAGAATTCTGCAAGGCATACAAACAGATAATGAGCTATCAAGTCTCAGCAATTGCTCCCTCCATGTGAGCACAGGCCACTCAAGTGTGAGCCAACACGTGTTGGTCCAGGCCACAGTGACCACTCTGCTGGGCCAGGGCACTGCTCTGCTGGGCTCAGCTGTGACTCACCCTGATAACACTGCAGACATGAGGACTGCCTGCTGCTGGCTCATAGACCATAACTCTTCCCTTTTCTGGACATATTTACTTTCAGGAATGTGGCAAAACTTGAATCTGATACTTCCTCCTTATTTCCAGTCTCCCTTTCGGATCTCTGTCTGTGGCCACTTAAGATGCAGTGCAATGGCTCTTCTTACAACAGGCCATGCTAAGGCATGAAGAGTCACTTTGTAGGTGTACCAGTTCTACTTATGAAAATTGCAAGTAATTAAAGAACTCCTGGGCTTTTAAAAGCATTTCTTGCTAGAGGAGAGAGAAAGAAGTAGAAAAGGGAACTACAACAGCAGCTGGAAGCAGAGTGCAAATATTTGTTGTCACATCTTTCACCACCACTGAGAATTCTCAAATGGTTTGGTGTGGAAGGGGCCTTAAAGATCATCTGCTTTCAGCCCTCAGCCATGGGCAGGGACACCTCCCACCAGACTGGGTTGCTCCAAGCCCCATCCAAACAGGCCCTGAAAGATGTGAATTACTGTGGTAGCCAACAGAGCTGGGAAATACAGCTCACCTTGTGTCATGCATAGCCATGAAAGGTCTCATAGCCTTTTTAGTTTTGATACATCTGTAGCAATATCTAGAGCAGTAGGCATTGCTACTGAAGAAAATATTTTAGAAGCCCAAATATACAGTAATTAGGCTGATATAAGGCTTTATCAGGGAGAGCCACAATCAAATATTTTAATATACTGGGCCTCGCTTGGGGTCTTTAAACACTGTCTGAAATGATGACAGAACTACAGGCAGTTTAAGAAATAAAGCAAGAACAAAACCTGCACAGCTTTCTTTGCAAGAGATTAATTTCCACTGGGAGTAGAAAGGCTGGGTTTGAGTTATCCTAATCCTCTTGAGCCACTACATGCCTTTAATGAAGTGTGGACAAAGCCAGACAGTGCTTAAGAAGCCACAGAAAAGTCTTTGTAAAACAGTTTCAAGCCCACAGAGGATGGCACTTTTCTTGTTAGAGCAAATAGGTTTAAAACTCTGAAAAATTAATGAAATCTAAATGGGATTTATATTTGCCATGAGCGAAAAGTCTAATGACTTTGGCTTGGTTACATGGTGATCAGGGCTAACCTTAACTAGAATTTGATGAAGCCTAATAACCCAGGATTTGCAACTGTTTGTCTGGGGCCCAAAGCCAGCTAAGTAATATATTCCTAGGGAAGTGTGAGTGTATTTGGTACCAGCTGACTGTCACCACCTATGTATGACACCATCTGGGAGCAGGTTGACAGCTTTAAAAAAATAATAAAAAACCCTAATCTTCAATAAAAGGAAGAAAAACTGTTAAGTAAGAAAAGCTGGTCTCAGTATGTGCACTAAACAGTACAAAAGTTTTGTTTAAAAACCTCCTGTTCACTTAATTATGAGCTGACTCAATATGAAAATATGTTGGGAGCTGGGGCAAAAGCAGTAACTTTTTACAGTAAGAGGTTCTTGTCTGTTTCAGAACCAGCAGATTGGTTGAATGGAACGATGGAGAGAAGCTGGATGCCACCAGTCTCGTTTTAGGGCTAAATCAGCAAGGAAAATACAGGCCTCATGCTCCAGTGCCTAAATAGTGAGGTACCCTGCTACCCACATGTCTCTGAGCCAGGATCAGTGCCCAGTGTCTCAGAGACATGGAGAATGTCAAGGAACTCACGACAGGATTTACATAAGTATGTGGGCCAGGTAGACCACAGCCAGTGCAGAGGCCCCACACAAACTTTTGGACCTTGTAAGTAATTAGGCATCAAAGCCCACACGAATAGAAAAACATGTATTTCCTCTCCAGGAGCAAGATGCTTTTCCCCCTGCTCCCACTCCACCAGAGGAGAGAGATAGAGGAAGTCATGTTCAAGCTGAGTTGTACCTCATTCCTTAAGAAATCAGTGAGACCACTCAAAGACCATAGTGCCACTAAATGTTAGAAAGCACGACAGACTGTCCATAAATCTGAAAATCTCCTTTAAATATGTTGATATAAACCAAGTTCACCTGCAAGTGATTTAATTTAGTTATTTACAAACAGTGTAGAAGTGCTCTGCACAGCGTCAGGTGTCTGAGGCCTATCACAAAAGCAATCAGATCACTCTGGAGACCAGCTGTGCATCAAGTAGATTGCTTTTATCTAAGTGATAAAAACCTTGTAGACTGTGAACAATACTGGGCATAAAATGTAACATTTTTAATGAACAACATAAAAGATGAATAGAATGAGCACGAGAAACGGCAATTTAGTCAGAAGATGGGGAAAAGGAGCCTCCAGAACATGACATTTTATAGCAGGTGGGGTTTGCAGTAAGCAGAATTTAGAGGGGGAAACTGTATTTTTCTCCTCTAATTAATCCAGTTGGGGTACCTTGCAAATCAATCACGAGTGTTCGGGCATCAGCTGACTGAATCTAAAGAACAAGTATTAACATATTTTGGACCAGTTTCAGATCCAAAATAAGTTGTTGAAACTCCATTAATTTCAATGAAGATGCAAAATTGGCCTTTTTACTGTAATCTTCTACATCAACATGAAAGAAAAAGCATAAGCCATTAAGCATTAAATTGCCTTTCTATTTTATTTCTTTTACGAGGCTCCTAGCAGGACGTTAACAGCAGATTACACCTTTTGTGAGCCATCCAGCAGGATATTAACAACAGAAAGGTGCCCAATAAATAAAACTATTGTTATCACTGCTATTTATAGTTGGCTTGTCAGTACCAAGCAATAAAACTTTAACATTTGGAAAGTCAGGAGCTACTCCAACACTCTGCATTTCCAACTATCCTCTTCAACAGCGTTGTATTTTTTTTCGGCCCAACTTGAACACAACTAAAACTTCATTTCGGCACCTCAATTTCTTTTTAATTTCAGGTGCTAAAGATGCACAGCAGAGATCTGAAGGCTGCAATAACAGCCAGTGCAGGCACAGCCTAGTCCAGAATAGCTACAAGTGGGAAGAAAAAAACCAGGAGTTTCAATTCAGTCTGACAGAAGCACAGCTGGATGTAGACTTGGAAAACACATGCACAAATATTTCATGCCCCTCTCAACACTTTTTTCATCTGTGGTACCTTTCTACATTCTGTTGTGCTTTCTCATCCACTACCACTCCTTACATACCATTAGATCATTTCAATATGTCCTGCTTACAGGCAATGGCAAGCGTTTGGTAGTTCATTATAAAAAAAAAAACGCCAGGGTTTTTTTATACTGAGGGAGCGAGGAGCGAGGGTTCCACATCTGAGACTAAAGTACAAGTAGATGTGCACTCATCTACACACAGACACACCTTTTTAAGAATTTCAGCTTTCTAGAATCATTCTACTGGTCTGGTTGTGGGGGGGAAAAAATAAACAACTTCAAAAAAATTTTCTCCTTGTCCCCAACTTTCACTTTCTTGTAACTTTAAGGTAAAAAAAATCCACAAGCTTGGCAATGCTCCACCAGTAGTTACATCTGAGTAAACTTACTGTATTTACAGAGACTGCACAGGAACAAAAGATCATTAGGTGGCAGAAACATCAGCAATTGTCTTGGTTTCAAAATTCTGAAAAACACATATTAGTCCTGATATACCAGTATTGTGTCCCTAATTTGCTCCTACAACTTGCTAAATTCTTGCTAAGGGGAGCCAAACTTACACATTTCTGGTTTGGAAAACCTTTTCATTTAATACATTTTAAAAGCCCAGAAAGGACTCAAAGTAAAATGTTCAAACAAAACACCACACTTACATGTAATTTCTTTTAAAACACAGATATTAAAAAGCTTAAAAGGTTAATGTTTTTCACAGTCCACAACTGTATCTCGAGTATTTATTATTATTTAAACTCCCCTTCCTTTACTTCTTATTCTCCTTTTAATACCTTATTTTCTTATCTTTCTTTGCCCCTTCCATACCCAGAGTAAATTTTCTACCTAACAAGTAAGGGAAATACTGCTGGCCTGACTTCTTCCCATGGCAGTTGTTTTAGTAGGTCTTTAAAAAATCTGGGATTAGTCCTAATAAAGTATTCTAACCTCTGAGCTCTTGGAGAGCAAGCCCTTCTCACCCATGGTAGAGCAGCAAAGCCAGTTTTCCAAGAACTCTCTCAGATCAGTTTTCCCACTGCAGACAAATTTATTTTTGAGAAAATAGCTCAAGTTTCCATATACAACTGCTTCTTGGCTGCCAAAGACAGACTATTAAAAAAAAAAAAAAATCCTAAGAATGCTACCAAAGATCAGAGAGGGAGGAGAACCAGATCTACTACCCAGGAGAGGGCATGGTCTGTTTGGAACCAGCTCCTTCCTCAAGACAAAAGAGAGCATCTTGTGGTGCCTGTTTACTTCAGCTGAAGGCGTCAAGAGATGCCACTCGCTGGATCATCGAGGAGTTTCCCAGGATCTCTCACACAGCATCCTGCATGTAGGGCATAGGTCAAAAGGACATCCAAACCAGCAATCCCTGCGGGGTAATGCCTCTGACCTGGCAGCACAGCCAGAGGAGTTTATGAAACAACTCAGGGCCATACAGAAATCCAGCTTGTTGGTTTGGTTTTTCATTTCCACTGCCCTCCTCACATTTTTCTTTCCCCCTCTGTACTTTATACTAGAAGCAGTGTACTTTTTTCGATGGATACCTTCCTTTGTAAAAATGCAGAGAGCCAACAGCTCTGACTCGTGGTTTAGAAGAGCAAAAATACTTGATGACTTTCACTCGGTGTTTACTACAGACATAAGGACATGTAACAGCCCTGCCAAATACCTTCTTGTTTTTCCTTCTACCTTAAGGGCTTGTGCTTATATTCTGTCACTCTCTGTATAAACTGTATCATAGAAGCAGACAAAAGCCAACAGAGGCAGAGTTTTAGATCCAAATGACTCCTAAAAAGACTTCCAATGGCTTCAACAGACTAAAAAGGTGAAAGAGGCAATGAAAAGAGGCAAATTTTCTACATAGAGTATCAAAATGTGTGCCCTCCCCGCTGGATTAAGTGTGCCAGTGGAGCTAGTCCTGGAGCATGAAGTCTTTCCAGCAAATTTCCTTCTACTAAAGCTATAGTGTTTTTCTGCACCTGCACTTACAACAGAGTGGGGAACTTTGGAATGGGATGCGCTCCTAGGAGCTCTGGCTCTTGGGCACAGAGCACTAAGCCAGGACATGCAGGTACATTGTTGGATGATGTGTTTCCACGGGTTAGTTAGGTCGAGGTGAGAGGCAGCCTGCATCTGCAGGAGACCAAGTTTTCAGGCCTTTTTAACTGGATAGTGATTGCTGCCATTGATCATCAACAAACACAAACCTCTGCTATGTTGGAAAGCTGACAGAGAACTTCTGTGCCAGAGCTGATGCAGACAGACTCTGGAACACACGAAGAAAAAGGTGGGGGGTGAGGGGGATAAACTTTTGAGGCACACACGTTAATCATCTTGATGCTTGGCTGTGCCTGTGGCTGCAAAGGAGCAGGAGGGGATGTGGGAGGCAGGCACTGGTGCCCCAGAACACATCCATCCCACAAAGCTCTGGTGTCTCTGACCTACTGCTGGGGGAAAGACCCTAATTTGCATGCAGTGTTTGTGACTGCATGCCCATCTATAGCCTCCATGCACACTGGATCTAGAATACAGAGCTGTCCAGGATGTTTTGGATGGCAACCAGCCCAGAGACCACTGGAGATACAGCTTCAAGGCCTCCACGAGTCAGCGACCTTGGCAGACCTACCAGCACTCATCTATTAAGCCATAAAGTATTAAGAATCACACATGGAGGGCTTCCAGAATCTGATGCTGTCCAGAAATGTTTGTGCTGCTTCTGCTTGTCTTTTCAGGTCGTAGTACAGATCCCACACCCAAAACAGAAAATCTACGACTGACAACCCACATTCTGGCTGATTTATTGCTCTCAAAGATGCTGCAAATATGTGTCAAAAAACTATCAAAGCCAGTGGCATCTGTTTCCCGCTTGCCAACTACAGCCTTCAAGTATTAGAAAGCAGTTGAAAGACAGGTTTTTTTCACAGCAATCTGAGGATTATAGACACAGAGGTAAACATAGTGATGATTTTGCATGCATTTATGGTTTTTTAATCCCTTTGTTCTGTTCAGGATGAAGTTTTCCATTGTTTTTCTCTTGTCCTGCAATCCTGACAGCCAAACTATGGCAATCTGCTGATGTAGGAGGACAGCTGTGGACACTGAAAGGCAATAGGTCTCTATCTCTTATCTATGACTTCCACTGCAGCGTTGGACATTGGGCAAGCAACCCAGGGAAATGCTAGGCCATCTCATAAAATACACTGGCTGAACACAAATAACCACATAATCAGGTGCAGGCTTGTTTATGCAGAGTATCTGACACTAGGCTGAGCTACAGATCAGCAGCATTCCTGCTTTGGTTTAAAGCCACTAGTTTTCCTCATGGAGGACCATATGAACACAATAAATATCAACTCCAGCATGCTGCTGAGTCAGATTAGTTTGGGTTTTTTCATTTATGCTGTCAAATTACAGAATTCTACCCACAATGTAAAGGCTGTATCAGATGCTGCCATCTTATGTACCAGAACAATGTAAACAAAAGATTTATTTTGAGAAACCTACATCAAAATTACTGAGGCTAAATAAGTAATAAAAGTGTCAGCTTGATTTAGAGCCCTAGAAGTTGCCTTCATTTAATTAAAACACTGCTGTGCCAGCTTTGAGAGAAAACAGTGATGGTGAACTTCAGCCATGCCCAAATGGTAGCTGTGAAGCTGTTGCCAAAGATGGGAAGTTTCTCCAAAACACTAGGTAACAATTTGTCCAATTCCCTGTAACATGGTAAGAGACTGTAATTAACTTTTTTTTTGTTGCAAAACAAACAAACCAAGTTCTAAATCCATCATTGTCACAGGTAGAACTGCTGAATTCAAGGATGTAATGGTGCGAACTTCTATCTGTAGCACTGTCTCACACATCTTGGGAAGACAGTCCACAACACAAGACACCTTGCAAACTGGAAAACTCAGAACTGCACAAAAGTTACCCAATTCAAAACAGCGATTCTGACATTCTTCAAAACAAAACAAATTAAAAATCCCCACCAAACTCAAGGGAACATGATACCTGAGATCTGGTTGTTGTTCAGTTTGGCTTAAAATAAAAATGCTGCAGGCAGCTTCATCATTAAGAAGTTTTTCCAAGAGTCAAATTTTTTACAACACTGATCCATTTGACAAGACTTGGATATTGAATGCAGCCTGCTGCCTTTCCAATCATTATCGAACAAAAACGAAGTTTTATGCTTTGGTTTTGTAAGATTCTGCAGGAACTGGGTGCAAAACATTTGACTTAATTCTCTAGACATTGACGTACTATGTCCAGTACATAAACTGGACAAAAATGTGAATTAGAAAAGTAAAAAAAAAAAAAAAAAAAATTAAAAATTGCTGCATGTTGAAAGTAACCCAAATGTAAGGAAATCTTCTGTATCACTGGGGTAGTTAGAAAGGAAAACTGCCTGGCTATTTGCTGCTACTGCCCACAGCATGCAGTGCTGCAGCATGGGTAGCCTCTGTAGACAGGAGATTCGCATACCCAGCGGCATAAAGCATTAGTAAGGAGGTGTGAGGAGTTCACATCTTGCAAACAAACTTCACAGCCATAAATCAGGGGCTGTGTACACTGAGGGTTCAGCTTTTGCCAGCTGCCATCTTTATGAACTCAGTTCTGCCAACGTGAGTGGCACTGGATAGCACTCATGGAAAGCAGGGGATGGAAACAATTCTGAACACCACAGATTCACAGCTGGTTAGATACACCCTGCTAACAAATTAGCATGACTATTTCAAGTGAAAAGCACTTTTCTAGGTTTGAGACAATCTACAAGCTCCTCCTCCCATTAGTGTTTTTGATCAGCCTTGCTTACTCCCTTTCCATCATTCTTTAGACCCAATTTGTCACCATTTTTTGCTGGTCCTCACTAGTCAGTGGAAATTAGCTTTCCAAAATAAAATAAGAGCTCTCACAGACCAGATTGCAAACTGAATAGCAGAATTAACCATTTTTGTCTGATAATGTAGCTTCCTCCTGATCATTAAATAAATTTTTCTTTTCAGATTTCATTAATAAGAATTGCTCTCTCTTTTATAGTTTTTATTTGTGGATAATTTACAAATAAGTTATTATGTTCATTTGACAACTAAAATGCAAGATGTGTTTTAATGTTTATTTGTCAGAAAAAATTACCAGGCTACCAATTTTTTACTCTGTTTATGTGTTGCCAGTACACAGAATATGCAGGAAAACCAAACTTTCATTTCTGGAAGAGCTCTATATGAAAATATAAATTTTAATTTCCTGCAAACATTTACCCTGATAAATTTACTCATTTTTCATCATCCAACACTGAGAAGATACAACTAAGACCAAGCTCCGCTTAAGACTTAAGGGGATTTTTTTCAGTACCAGTTGATGTGCCCCAACTTAAGATTTATTTCTGTGTTTAAAAATGTATCATTCTGTACTAAAAAAATATCATAAGAAATTCTGGAAGTCCAGAAGATAATATAATCCATTGTTTGGACTAGCAGTGGACCAATTATCTCATACAATTTTTGTAGTTGTTCCCTTCTCTGTGTGTATGTGTTAACCAAATGGATTTTATAAACACACATTTACAGAAGCTACTTTTCATTTAAAACCCTGGAATGAACAAAAAAGGAGAAAGATTTAAGGCCTTTCATTTCTCTTTTGGTGTTATTCAATTAATTTCTCCCTCTCTTTTAAGAAAGTCATTAAAAGCCAGTTTCCTGTGAAGAGAGAGACTGCCACACTGGGCTCACTTCATATATTTTCATTCCTAATGATGGTTTCCTTTTTAAAAAAGACATAGAAAAACTAGGGCAAAACTGCACAGGAAAAGGAACTTCAAGGAAAGCATGCCTTAAGGAAAAGAAAACACTGAAAAACTCATCTCTGAATTCTACACAAGGGTTGGGGAGAAGGTAAACAGAGAAAGACACATAATCATTCCCTGCCTTTCCCTACACACTTTTGAAAGCTGTGGTTAACTTGGCGCTTGCAGCCTTCTACAGATTTATGGCTGATCACAGAAGCCTGATGCACTCCAGAGGTGGATCTTCTCTTTATGGAAAGAGCAAATGAGGAAATGTATGTCACAATTTTATCAAGGTATTGGTACAATAGGCACAAACATACCATAAAATTGCAACGAATGTATTATTTAAAGAAAAACCAAAAAAACCCAGCAAAACCCAAGCAAACAAAACCCACCTACACACAGAGAAACCACCAAAAAAAATCCAAGCTCAGAAACAGAAACCCATAGGATGGTTTAATCAGAGAAACACCACAGAATGTAAAAGGATGGTTAAAAGATTTCTGGGTGTTTTGGAAGAAGACTGATCCATCAGGAAAAGCAGGTGATAAGGGCAGATCAGAGAGGGTGCTGAAGATGCAGTTAAAATTGATGAGGACAGCAGGGACCTGAGAGGTCCCTTTACCTTCAGGTACTGCAGGACAGTAGGGTCAACCCACCACACAAGCAAAGCCATTTCAATCATACATGTGGAGACAGAATAACTTTCAAAATATTTTAATTACTTCCTGCTAACTGTCAAGCAGATATCCTGATCATTATCAGGCCCAAAATTTACCTGCAAATGCCTCAGAACTACCTCAGTACTGTTCACCTTCACATCTGCTCCTTCCCGAGAGCTGTAGGTGTATTTGAACTTGGCACTTTTTCTTCCCAGCTCTTCTGAGAGATTAACGTCCTGCACACACAGCACATTCACTGGACACACAGGCAATCAAACCTTGACAAGGACCAACAAATCCTCCACATTTCTTTAAGTGAGATTGGGGAAATAGGGTGTGCTACAGCACGTGCACAGCAGTCAATAAAGAACACACTGTGACATGGAAAACTCCAACCAACTTTCTTTTTTGACCTGTGAGAAGAAAATCGCCTGTAAGTTTTTAATAAATACCAAGATTTTATTATATACTAAAGGACCTAGCCTCCAGCCTACTGCTCAAGCTGGGCTGCTTTGCATGGAATAATTAAAAAGTCACGGGATCAGAAAAGTAAAAATCTATCCTGCTGGTTAAGGTACTTCTCTCAATGGAGGATTTCTTTCCTTCTTTTGCAAGGAGTGGTTTAGGTATTTAATGCAGCAATTGCTCACTGTGCCTTTTTAAGTCCTCCCACAGTGTTAGACTACAAGGTGGAGCATTTTTCTGAGAAGGAATACATATGAGTTTGCATCTCCTGGGAAAGGAAGGGACTTAGCAGGGACTGTGCCGTATGACATTGAAGGGGATGAATATGATCTCCATCTCCAGCTGTTCTCCAGAAGGAAAAAAAAGAAAAAAAAATACAAACCCAAATATTTTGCAGTTTTTGGAAGAACATGTGTTTATCTCTTTCTTACCTTTAAAGGTTTAGGGCTTTGCACTATAGTGAGAGATTTCATCAGCCTGGAGTTGATCATACAGGTACCTGAAATGAGGATTTACCTGAAATCATCAAGCTTGGTATTTTCTTCTGGCAGCCTGAAACAATCTCATGCTCAGCCTCCTGGCTGAGAATGCCATTATAAATCTCTCTATTCTTCTCCCTGTGGGAAGCATGAGTACCACATGTCCATCAGACTAGAATTCCGGTGGGATTCTGGAGGAGTTAGAAATTACAGAGGTCTTCAGTATTATCTACTCACGAGGCCAACCTTCAGTCTCACAGGAGAGAGGTGACAATTCTTTTTCAAAACATTAACACTGAAAAATTTGTGGCACCCATTTTGAAATAAGCTGAGGAGTTCAGGTTGAAAGCAGCCTTGGTCCTTGTACTTTAAGTGACCTGAGCTAAGAATTAATAATTTGTCTATCAAGATGAGCAAACCCACTAATCTCCATGACTAATCTCCATGTAGACATTGAAATGTCCAGCCATGAGTAGTGTTTAGGGATTTGACACTGCCTATGCATGTTGGATCATGTTCCATTTAATGCAAAGCTAGAAATACAAAGACCTCACTTAATGTAACAAGTTCATTCTTCTCTTTCTCTAACCTACAGCAAAGGAAGGCTGGGTGTTATAAAAGAATATAATGAGTAGTATTCAACGCTCTTAGAGATGTAAATTAACATGCAGGCGAGGTTAAAGACTTGGAGCAGTGTGAATTTCATGGTACAGAAAGAGTCACCATCAAGAACCTGGTTACAACTACCCACAGCAGTCATCAAGTTAGCCACCAGGGACCCTGCCTGACAAATTTCAAGAAGAAACTCTTCTAATGCGGCTTGAACACGACCTGTCATCACACAGATTGTCTCAACTGGCTTCTGCAAGATGCTCAGCACACTCCCATGCAGCACAGAGTGTAAGCAGATCCTTTGTCACAGCTTCAAGAAGTGAAGTTAGTGCCATTTGCTCTGTTTTCTGGTTGAACCCCATTCACACATTTTTGATTAGTCTGTTAAAGTGCTGTATTTTGAAGGACTAACACCTAAATTTAAATCTCCTTCAGGAAATCACATTAGAACTGTGTACATTAGACTGTAATCTGTCTATAGCAACAGGTTTCTTGTAACAGAGAAAGGAGACTGAAGTTAGTGAAGTTGTACCATTGTCAGTTTGCTCTACTGGAGAAGAGTATTCACTGTGTGGTTTAAAATAACTCTCATCAAAAATCAAAAATCATTGTTGCCCGTGGGAAGCTCTTCTTCTGCTGAAATTATTAGGATTTCCAGTTATATTTTCATGGATTAGATGATTTTAATTCATGTGAACTTTATGTGTGAACTATTTCTCTTGGAATTAAACTAGAAAACTAAGCTGTTGTTGATTTTTTTAAAAATTCCAAGCAATAAGAGAGACTGTTGGTCTAAATATGTATCTTTGTGCCCAGCAAAAATTCACATCAGTGCAACAAAAGACAGAAAGGTGTACTGCAAGGGAAAAGAAAAAAAACATACTCCTTTGATCTGCCTTCTCAGTGAAGTTTTGAGTGGTGCCCATCTTCTCAGAACTGTCAAATCAAAATAATATTTAATTTACATAGCTATAAGTCTCTTTCATCTGTGGATTTCAGAACATCGTTAGTAAGAATTAGGGTTGCAATTAAAGTCGGCTTCTCTGGGCCCCTAGGGTTGCATAAGGAGTTAGAGTTGCTTGGCCTTTCAACACCCCAGCTTCGTGCTTTTAGATCTGCAATCACACCCCTTTTCTTCTGTAATGGAAACAACACTATTTACAGCCTGCACAAATGCTCCAAGCCAATCCTACACTGAAAACCAGCTTCTGGGTAAAGACCAGGCAGAAACATCCAGCCAAAAGAGGACCATTCCTCAGTTTTCCCATTTCTTCAGAGTAATTCCAGCGAGAGCTCCTCCTAAGCATCCTTCAGCGGCAGGAAGCTCAGCACAGTCCCTTCCTACGAGAACAGGCTCTTCTGAGCTTCGTATTTCTTGCTGTAAGCTCAGCTCCCAAAGCCTCACACTACAAACAGCTACTCAATCTGCTTATTTAATGAACCCATTCACAGTCACAACACTGGGGTTGTCTGCTTAGCTCCTCTGCTTGGAAAAAAATATCAAGGGCAAGGACAGTGGTCCTTTTTTTTGGTGAAATTTCGCAGCTTTAACTTTGAAGAGATTTGAAAAACAAAACCAAACCAAACAAGCAAAAAATTGGTGAGCATTCTTAAAGTGAATACAAATCTTTGAGGTGTTGGTTTAGTCAAGGAAAGTAGTTTGTTCTCACTTCTATTGTTCTACCTTGAATGAATCCTTATGAAAAGCATGCAAAACTATTTTAAGGAAACATTTAAAAGAAAATCGCTATTTTGGAGACCTTACTTTCAGATATCTCAAGTTAGGCATAAAAAAAGAGCTCTGCTGAGCCAGCTTCAGACAACTACATCCTGGTCTGATCTGGTTGTCTAGACTTCCTTCAGTCAAGTGAAAGAAACAGACAGTTTAGGATTGGAATCCTGGCATGCAAATGTAAACACTGCCTTGTGTTCATTGAGCACAGAGAGAATCCAACCTCTGCCTCCACTACAGGAAAACACAAACCAGAATGCTAATTCAGGCAAGATGAATCTCCCAATAACACTTGCACAGGATTTTTTTCTTCCAGTTCACACACATCCAGTTGAAATATTCAAGTTTTATAAAGGCCTTAGAGCATTTCAGTCTAGAAATTACCACAAAATGAAGCACTTAAAAAGATGTAATCAACTGATATTTTTGAAAAGTGTTGGTTTAGCTTTAGAGTGAAATATACAGTGGACCCTTCCTGATTTAGGCACGGAACAGACTTTTCCCTCTTGAAGTTCAGGTTACTCTGGTAGATTGGTTATTTCACTCATTTTTAACTGTGCTTTAGTCAGCTTGACGCTCACTTGTAGTTAGAGCTTGATTCAGCACTTCTTTGCAACTGCAAGTGGTCAGAAGGAATTTAAAATTTAAAGTTATTGTATGTCCAATTAACATCAGAGAAGATGCTCCCAAGACCCAGTCTAGAAAATCTTGAAACAAATTGCACCACCCATATTTTTTAAATATTTATTTTTTAAACATTTTTATTTCCTAGAAAAACTTCTTACAACTTGTTTTGGAAGTTTGAATTTGTCCAACATTGAATGCAATGAAGGCTAATTTTCCCTAATTTATTTCTTTAGATGATCAGTTTCATGCTCTCTCATTTTCTTCCATACAGGTCTTGCAATCATTTATATGATATTTATAGAGATGAACTAAGAATTTATGCTTTTGATACTTTCACAGTTCCTAAACTTCCCCTAAGACTGTGCAAAGAACTGAAATCAGACTCTAGAAAAGAACCTCTTCCTTGCATAACTGATTCTTGACTTTTGTTTAGTCAATGTTTAGAGGATTTGAAGAGAGTTGGTATTTGTTCCTGACACAAACTTCCTTTTTCAAACTTGCAATGATCTCAATTTCTCAAAATTCCTTGTAAGTTTTCATCAGAGAAATTAATATGCACAAATACCCTTTAGCTAACTAATGTCTGCTACCTCATTTAAAGCATCTGTATCTACAGAATATAAAGTTTAAGTATTAAATTCTATAATAAAACCACTTAGCTGCCTGTTGCAGGTATCACACATATGTAGATTTAACTTATGGAAGTCACTATGGATATGTTCACTCTTCAGGAAATGGAATAAAAATGCTCAGCCATGCTGCTGCACCTGCAGAGGCAGACATACAGTACTATAAATTGACAGAAGAGAAATATTTCCGCTCATTTGATCTTGTTATTCTTTCTTCAGAGTGCAAGAGTGCAGTGAAATATATTTGAATAATTTCCAAGAAGTCTCATAAGCACCAACATCATCTATCTTCCCCATGCAATGCAAGAAACAGCACATAGGCCCCAAAATTGTCTATGAAGCAGAATATTCTCTTTCCATAACGTTCACCTCAAACATCCTGTGCTCTGAAGGTATTAATTTTGCAAACTAAAACCTGCATTAAAAACATTCTCAAGCCAGACAAGTGTTGATGTCCCCCTTCCTTAAGAACAAAAAGTCATTGAGAAAGTCTGGTTAACACTGAGCCCAGGACCTGAGCCTGAGAAAGGTCAAGTCTGTTCTAAATGCAGAGCCAGCGATGTTCCAAAAGAGTTCAAAAATCCACATCCTCTGCTCTCCCAGTCCCAATATAAATGCTGAATTATTTAGATAAGCTTTTTGGAACAAAGGTTAATGAGCCTTTAGGTCAAAACCCAATAGTAATCAGCATTATCAAATTAAACAGCTATTCTTTTTGTTGTGCTCCCCACTTCTTCCCCCAGGGAAAAAAAAAAAAAAAAAAAGATGTTGTTAATCCAAATTGGAAACAAGCAAAACAAAACAACAAAATATCTTTTCCCAAGAGCTCTTCCTAAGCCTGAATACCATGTCCACACTGAACAGTCCTCTTTATAAAAATCACAGGCCTTTTTGTCAGATACATTTCTGATTGATTTTTCCAAATTATACTCAAGATGTTAGTTTGTTATACACTTATGAAAGACACAATCTTTCCTGACTCAAAAAAGAGCTTTGCACCTAAAATGAAAAGATAGTGCTTGTAATGGAATAGATGTGATTAAAACATGCACAGAAAATAAATTGAGTTCTTATAAGCCTGAAATTAAGTAGCTGAACAATAGCTACAAGAGTTCAGGATTCCAGGCAGTGAGTGTACTAATGACCATCACAATTAACAGACACATCCTTCACTGAATTTAGGTAATTGTTCAGATCTGCTGAAATAGTTTCATAAGTGCCTGCATCACAAACACAACTATTTTCAGTTGTCTCCCACTGCTCAGCAGCATTAAATTATACTGCAGGGAATGGGACAGCACAAGATTTCATAAAAAGGCCTGGGAGTCCTAGGCAGCTGTGAATTTCCCTGTTCAGTTCACAGTTACAAGGAAACATCTCCCAGGAAAAGCTTTCTATGGAGCTACAAGGGCAGTAATCCTAGAATGAATCCTGTCAGATGTGACTGTGTTAGCACCATGAATTTGTAACCCAGACTGGATTAGGCAAGTTAGCTACTAGCACGGGGTCACACCTCACACTTCAAGCTGGTCCTGGAGGTGAAAGTCTGAAATCCTCTGCTTAGGCTCCTCTAAAAGGCAGAAGAGGCAGCACTACTTCTACTGAGTATCCCCAGTTACAAAATCCTGTCTTCAGTGTTTATAAAACTTTTCCAGACTATCCATTTTGGTTCATGTTTTCCAGGTACTTGCCTTTTTGGTTTTTTTAAGTGCCTTCTTCACAGTTTCAAATAATAAGATGAGAAAGGGGAAAAACAAACAAACAAGACAAAACAAACAAACAAAAACTCCAAAAGAACAACAAAAAACCCCCACCCAAACCGAACTAACCAAAACCACGCCCCCCCCCCCCAACCAGGAAGTGAAAACATTTTAATGGGGGCTGTGAAGCTGCCGTGCTATCAAAGTATCAAAGAGAGATTAAAGTTTGGTTGGAAACAGTGAAGACCTCCGCTTCAGAAAGAGTTTTTCTCCACTTCAGAAAGAGTTTTTCTCCCATTCAAATTCCTACAGATCTGAATTATAGCTCCCCCCTCTTCCAAAATATGTTGAATCTGACCCTGCACAGTGGTTTTGTGATTGTATATCCAAGATTTTATAATTCATAGCAGCAGATAAGTTGATAGCCAGCCCTGTAGAAGGCACTTGTCTACTCCTCTTCCTCTCAACACAGTTCTATCAAGAGATGCTATTACTTTCCAGTTAACAAATACATTCAGAGATGCATTAACATCTTCAAATCATTTTATAAACTACACCAGCCATTGTGGCTGTGCCTTAGACATGTTACATTTGCTGCTTCAATCTTTTGCTCTTATTACTGTGTGCCAGGAAAATGTGTATAAATGCTGGTCATGACATATATGTTCCAAAAAAAAAAGCTATGAGACATTTGGATATTTTCTAAAAAGCTAAAGAAGTGAATTCTGATTTCACATGCTCTACTGTAAATTAGGAGAAACTCCATCGTTACTTCAATGCCAAAAGTTGCATGGAACCAGCATCCAATTCTAAATGTCTCTAACTCCTCTGAAGAGAAAAGCTGAGGAAATATCAAACTGCTGGAAATGCACAACAGATTTTCTTATGTATTTTGATAGCAACCTTTGGGATTAGAAGCACTGAAGTATCAAACATTGAAATACTTTCTTTGCCTCCTTTGCATCTTCTGATCAGCTCTCATCCATGGATTGTAAAATCTCATGGAAGCATTGTAATTAACATGCTTCCTTCCTTTCTGGAACCATGCTGACTTTTTAAAGGGAAGTGAAAGACATTCTTCCACTTACAATCGAATGTAAATTGTATAATTTATTAATTATTTCAGTAGCACTTGATATTTATTTTAATTAATCTTTAAGTCAGACATTAACACTGGGGAGTAACAGCAGGACATCAGAAGCAGCAAAAGGCTTTTTCTTTTGCTTGAGTGCATTTTTGATGAAAAAAAGATAGTGCACTTTTTTAAAAGAAAAAATACGAAAAATAAAGTTTGATGAAATTAGACCAGGTACAATGGATGTTTCCAAACAAAAGAAAAAGCTTCTGAATGGGATACCTATACGGGCAGACCAAGGAATAAAAGCCGTCAGCTCCACTTCACCTCAGCCTTCCCTGTGGAGCTGTGCAGGGCATCCAGGATCAGCAGTCTGAACCTGTGACAGGATTAGGAAGTTTGGTTAGACCCTTGCTTCCTCAGGCTGGGGTTGGAGGTTAAAAGCTCTCCACAGCACCCAGCAGAGTTCCTGGGTTCTGTGTCCTGACCAGGCAAAACTCCTTCCCCTTGTCCTCTCTATAACCAGGGGATAAACCACACACATATGCCAGAAATGTTCCGTTTTGAAGCTGATCCCGAATTAAGAGAGCTCAAGGATTGTATCAGAGCTCTAAAACACCTCCCTGGCACACGAGAATTCCTGCTGGAGATAAACCAGCAACGCTTCCCATGCCCTGTAGGATTGGTGGGAAGAGCAGATGATGACAAAGGGACCTCCTCTCTCCATCTCATGCAAGCCACAGCAACAAGCTCTTGTCTATCCCAGGAATGTGTAGCTGAACCACAGACCAATCTTTCCATGACACTAATAACTTGAAGTGGCAAGAGGAATGCACAATAGTTTTTTTGTTCAGTTTTGGCTTTGTTTGTTTTTAAATTACTAAGCATTTTTCCTAGTCAAGCTGGGCTTCAGTAATGTGACATTCCACTGAATCTTTTATTGCAACAGAAAAATGGGAATTACTTTGGACCCTTAAAACACTGAGTACAAGATGCTTAATTTTTAACTTCATTTTTAGCTAAGCATTATTCCTTGCTAAACTGCTATAGGATTTACATGAACACAGCCAGTAGTAGCTGCTTTATTTGTCTGCATTTGGCCTCTACAGATACCAGACATATATCGACATAAATGTGATTTCTGAGAAAACACAGGCCCTCTTTCCTTAAAAAAAAAAAAAAACAGAATCAGATTAAAATAGTAGAGAGACCTGTCTAAAAATAGTGTGGGTTGCAATGTTTTGTTTTTTCTAAGATGATAATAAATCTGCTCAAAAATTTTGGCTGTTTGTGCCCCTAAGTAAATCACTTGGTGTGTCATTTTTCTTCATCCATCTAATTGCAGCTGGCATAGAAAGGAAAAGAGAAAAAGAAAAGCAATTTTGGCATGACTTTTGTGTCAGGGTCATTCAGGAACACATTTGGTCCATAAAGTGGACAGGATTAGCTCTGTGCTGGCTTGGAACTTCAGTTCACAGGAAGGGTCCACCATGCTCAGCACATCAGTTCCTTGTCCTCCTGACACCACTTCCTTCCCTGTGCCCACACACTGTCATACCCAGCTCTGGAAGCAAGGCAGACACCGAGATTTTATCCTGCTTTACTTAGAATTGCATCAGGCAACTACCCTCTGGAAGAAATTTCTTCTATTCTATGCTTCCAAGCTGTAAAAAAAACCCAGAAAAAATAAAGATCCACAACTTACGCCACTGGCAATCTCAAGATTGTTTCACTTCAGAAAAAAATTTGTCGTTCCACCTATTTTAACTGATTCAAATTGGCACTTAACAAGATAGCTGCTGGTTTTTAGGCAGGAATTACTTCTCAGCATTTTACACAGCTTCAGATACTAAATATTTTTGCGACTCGCACAGGTCCACCCTCCAAAAACCCCTCTCCACCAACGGAACACATAATCCAAGAATAAATACTTTAACGTGGTGTAAAAAAGATGAGAAAATCTCCACGCTAAAGTATTCAGAGACATGTGCTTAAACTCCATAGAGGTTGCTCTGCAAATCCCACCCCTTCTTTTTCTAATCAATGCATGGAGAAACACAGGGGGGAAAAGCAGCTGCTGTTCACAGGCAGACAGTACAAGTGCCACTTTCAAGGTCACAGTCCAGATAAGAAGTTACAGAGCAGAAACAACATCACTTTCCTTTTCATAATTGTTTTCTGAATCTGTCTGGTCACCCTGAGTTCATGCCATCATTTCCCTTTTTTATATGCCTTGCTGCTTTGCACATTTCAGTGAATCTTCACACACAATGTCAAGTACAGACAATATAATGGGAATTAAAGCTCTTTTAAAGCCTATGCCACAAATTCAGTTAGCAGTATCAAGAATCCAGTAATTAGCAGCAAGTCCAAAAAACATAATAGGATTACTTGGGGGTTTAGTGATGAATCAAGTCCTACCCAAATACCTTCTTTTTCAGTTTTCTCCTCCTCCAGAAGTGAGACTGCTTTTTGTTATAATGTCCAGAATGACACTTTTTGTTAATCTTTGAAACATCTACTTCACTTCAAAGTCCATGAGCGTTGTAACAAGTATCATGAACAGCCAGGGAATTTTGTTTCAGTGTCTACAGTTTGAAATACACAAAGCTAATATTATTAACAGAATATAAATTACTTGTATTTGTTGCCACTTCCATTCAGGACACATTCTCTATGCAGAAGCATGGGGAACAGGGAGGAATAAAATTCAGTACTCTGGCACTATACAAAAGCCAGAAAGTGTTCCAAGCCAGAAATTATGACTCCCAAACTTAAAAGCAGTCAGTTCCAGGCACAAAACTACAGAGCCACCCACCAAACTGGGGTCAATCCCAGGAGAATTGGTGAGCTACAGTGTGAGAGAAGCCAGGTTTAGGTAACTGCTCCAGGAATTAACTCAAACCAAACCACATCTAGCAGAGGCCTGTTCTGAGCTGTGAGAAAGCCCACAGCCAGGCATTTATCTACCATGTGAGTAAATTGCCACTATTAGGTTTAGAGAAGTCAGCTTTTCCACCTCCTTTTTGCTCTGGCTTCAGCAAAACTGTTTCAGGGCTCTTTATTGCCTAGACCACGTTAAGAAGTTTGTTATGTATGAACCATATCACCACAGAATGCCCTTACCAGGTCTAAGAATTTCCCAGGGGGGCAGGTGGAATACACACAGCTGTTTGGTACACAGAAAAGTCAGTCATCTTCTGCTAGAAGTCTCCTTGTGACTTTGATGCACTCAAGAAAAGTTCAGCTCTTTGGCTGGAAAGAATTCATAAAGCTCTGCAGCATTAGCACACTAGAAGGGGCAAAAAGCTTTGATGTAATTATTACCAGTAGGTGGTATGCATTAACTATTATTTTCAAGCCAGCAGGTTATTCAGCAGCTTTAGAAACAATAAAACCCTCAAGACTTGAGAGGAAAAAAATAAAATATTTTAAAAAATCATTAACCAATCTCACACATTCATGATAAATTGCAATTATAAGCACGCATCCATGCTGGGAATAATTAGCGACATACCTCAACATTATTGAATGTCAATGAAGTCAAGAATACTCTTCATGAAAGAACAATACAGAAGAGGTGGCCAAGTTGTATTTAAAAGGAGGCAGGAGCAATTTTGTTAATTGCAGGAAAAAATGCCAGCTGTAAACAGAATAGGCTCTCAGTTTGTAGCATTTCTTCAAAACCAGGAACCAAACAGACTGAAGGGCAAAAATTTTTGCCAAAGTTTAAGAGAGGATAGGGTGCTTGCTGGCCAGGTGTTTTAAAATACTTCTTGATGATAAGGTTTTTTTAATCCAAATTAGATCTCTGGTGTGTATTTTGAGTTCTGTCATCCACAGGATTCTCCCAAGACTGTGAAGTGTACATCTAAGGGAATCATTAACTTAACATAAAATGCACTTCTGAGAAGCAGTGACATGAATACAAAATGTACATCTCAATGCAATATGGGCAGATAAACAAGGGAGCCTGCTCAGTCCAGCAACTCAGCTAGTTTTGGACAGTTGTTCTTTTACTTTTAGTAACACCAAATTCAAGTTTCATTTCTTAAGCAGGCATTTGTAAATAAAACCATTTCTTACCAAAGCTGTCTGTGACAGTGTCTCAGTAATGGTTTAGGCTGGGTTTCTTTTTCTTTCATAACAATATTCTGTTGTCTGTATTTAATGAGAATGGCAGAAGAATTATTCTTTAAACAAGACTGCAAGAACTTAAAGCAAACAAAAATCCATACAAATATATAAACCCCAGATATGAAGCACCTTGACTCTAAATTAATTGCCTCAGACTAAACTGAGCAGGAGCCAGAGATTGCAGACCTCTTAATATCTAAGTTTGTGTTGCTATAACTTGGCTGGCAAATATAGAATTTATGAGAAACTAGAGGAGTTCCTAGCTATATGGAAATTCCTACATGAAAATATTTTTAATGAAGTAGAGAAGGCAAAAGATTTTTCTGGTATGCTTGGAGAGAAGCAGGATGGTGGCTTAGCATCACAACAAGACAATAAAATACTTTGTAGTCCATTAGTAACTAAGGAATATGTTAAACAACACCTACAAAGAATAAACACAATATTAATATTCTTGGATAACTCACAGAGAATACTTGAAATACATTTGCAGATTATTTTTCTGGCCTAACCTGTATCCAAATATAATACAATTTATGCCTCATTGCAACCTTCCAGTACTTAAATGGGACTTATAAGAAAGATGGGGACAGATTTTTTTTCAGTAGGACAAGCGGCGGTTCTAAACTAAAAGGGGGTAGATTTAGATTGAATACAAGGAAGAAATTTTTTACAATGAGGGTGCAGAAACATTGGAACAGGTTGTCCAGAGAGGCTGTAGATGACCCATCTCTGGAAATATTCAAGGTCAGATTGGAGAAGGTTCTGAACACTCTAATCTAGTAAAAGGTGCCCCTGCTCATTGCAGGGGGGCTGGACTAGAGGATCTTTAACAGTCCCTTTCAACCCAACCAATTCTATCATTTAAACGGAATATTCTTTACTTCCATATTACATTTGAATTTGTACCTCAGGTTATTCTGATCAATACTCTTTAAAAAGAATAGTATTCTTAAATAAAAATATTTTTAAAGCTATTTTAAAGACATAGAAACTTTGTAGAAGAACTTTGAATAGCTAGATTGTGCTCAGAAGAAAAACAAATGGAAAAAAAACCCCTCTTTTACTAAAAGACTCGAAGTCTTTTTAGATCCTCATCATGCTGCAACACACCGTGCAAACACTTTCACAGACAGAAGTTACCGTGGACTAAGCTCACCTTTAACAAAGGCTTTGTTTACAAGAACAGCAGGCAGCACGGCCCCATTAGGAAAGGCTTTGCAGGGTGCCTGATGCCCTCCCATGAGAGGGCTGCGGGAGGGGAGGAGGTGAGGGAAGGGATATTTCATCCCAGCCGTGTCCCTCTTGCCAGCCCCAGCTGTGTCTCCGCAGCTGGAGCGCATTAGTCCCGCTCCCACAGCTGGATGCGAAGGAATCTGCCGGCTCCAGGACCCTCTCCGAGGTGGGGGGAATATGGGGGCTTGGGGAGGGTGAAAAAGGATCACCAAACCTGCTCCAACACGCACTTGGGTTCAGCACTGACATGCTAATGCGGATGGTCCCAAAATGCTCCCAGGAATCGACCACTGGGAGCGGAAGTCAGTCAGGTTCAGAGTGGAGTGAATGCATAATTGTTGCTATTTAACTCTAAGGGTGATTTGTTTATTTGAGCCAGCTAATCACATAAATTCTCCAGAGCTCCGTTTCTGGCCATCTCCAAACCAAGGCAGAAAGCTTTTTTGGGAGACAGGAAGAGCTTTGTTTGCCTAGGCTGAGGTTAACAGGAGGCAGGGGAACTACTGGGGCAGGTAAGCAGTGTCAATTTGAGAGGACTATGGCACAGTATATGGATATAGATAGATATAGATAGATATAGATAGATATAGATGAGACTGTGCAAAACAAAGGACCCTTTCTGGTTTTGAATGCCCCACAATTATGAAAGCTCTCGCAGAACTGATACTGAACAACTGCAAATCCAGTTGAGTTTGACAGAAATGGAGGCCACTTCAACACCACAGAATAAGATGAAAGATATCAATTGACTTTGGGCAAGTTGTGTTTTATACATTTTTCTAGTAAGAAAGTGGGACACTTCCTACTGATTTATAAAATGTTTGTTTCTATAACAAGTGTTTGTCTGTAGAGTTATTTTCATACACATCTTCTGAAATTCTAGTATATGAATGGTATTTGGAAGTTTGGAAGGTAAAGACACAAAAGAAGGTGTAAAATACAAATTGGGTAAACTCATTTGTTTACAGTATCAAAAGAGCATATTACTGTTACAATGCACAAATTGGAAATAAATAAGCACCATTTATGTGCATTTCTGCCTAACGTGAGCAGCACCACAATCAGAAATCCAAGCTCTATGCCTATATGCTTTACAAGAAAGGAAGTGATATGACATTCATGGAAAAGCAAAATAGGACTGACTTCTTAGGTTTAATTCTCTTCCTTAGAAGAAACTTGAGAGTGTCTGTCTTCACTCCTAAACTACGATGATACTTCAGCTTTACTGATGTCATGCCCCTGCTGATAAACAAATGATTTTAGCAGGAAGCTCATGAGACCATATTGTCCTCACTGTACCTATTCAGAAGAACTTAGAGGCAAACACAGTTGGATAACCAGCAGACATAAGGGGATGAGTCATTATGAACTGCTAAAACAAGGCCTTTTGCAGAATAACTTCAAACATAAAGTGTTCTGATTATGTAAAAGAGTGTCTCATGGCTTGTGCACTTCTGTCAGAGCGTACAGGGCACACATAAATTTTGCACAACACATCTCACAGCTGATGTCTTTGCTTACGACTAATGACATGTTATCTTTCTTTGATAAAGTCTGAGCCAATAAGCACCTTCTGCTTTGGGGCTGTCCCTAGATCATGAGCTGTTTCCTGAAGGATTAGGGAGTTTTTTGGTGAAAAGAGTAACCCTTGGATTTTCTAGTACTGCAGGGGCATAGAGATAGGGCTAAGATTCATATGTCATTAACTTGAGTACTTCCATACATTTCAGTGGGTTGGTTTGTTTGTCTTCCCCAATGGGGGATGGGAGAGGATTTTGTTTTTGCTGCTGGGCTTTGGTTTTTGGTTTTTTTTTTAAAGACTTGGACATTTCCAGAAAAGAAGTTGAATTGCTTGTACTAGAAATCTGAGCTCTGCACATGCAGCAAAATAGAATTTTTTTTTTGGCTTTAATTAATTGATCTCTATGTATACACAGTTCAGTTTTACTTTATTTTTCCACTCAGGCATTTTTACCTAACTGGAAAGAGATCACAGTTCCAGAAGAACCTATGCAACTCAACACGAAAAGAGAGCTGGATCCATGTGAACAATGATCACGTCTTACATAATTTGAAAAGTGAGAGCAAATATTTCCAATTCCTGACACTGGCACTTGAAGATACAAAAAAAAAAAAAGTAAATTAAAAAACCCCACAAAGCAAAAATAAAAGCCTCAAAAAGAGTAATTTTGGATTTGCTGTTCAAGGCACTGAACAGAAAGGTTTGAAAGCAACCTACACCCCAAGAGTGGTGTTCTTGAAGGCTGAAACTTTTCCATAATCATTTCTCATGCCGAAATGCTGGCTGGAACAAACCTCCAGGTCTTCACAATTTCTACCATCTCCATGACAGTGCAGCAGCTCCTTTTCAGAGAAGTTTCCTACTCCTCTTCATCTTCTAACTCTCCAGCCTTCTATCTGCCTCTCACTTCCTCTATGTCATTCTTTGTCCTATCCAGCACCTCACAAAAATGTCTCTTACCTGTGCATGCTCCGTCATTCTCTGGGGAGGAGCAATATTCCCCTGCCCTTCAAAGGTTTATCAGTGACCAGGGATGAAGAAAGAGATCAACAAGCAGCTCCTCCCCTATCTAGCCAGACTCTCCTTTAAAAAAAAAAGTCTCACCTGAAGGAGGTCAACAAACTCACTAAACAGTTCTGCAACCAACAGAAGAAAGGAAGAACTCTGGAGATGAAAGCAAACAGCAATATTTTTGTGACCTTTAATTGAATTTGAGGAATAAAAAACCCCAAACCTAGAGACAGCATGAGAAAAATCTCCCGCAGTAAAAATCTGAGGAGCTTTTGTAGCATCCAAAAAGTTCAGCTGAGTTCAAGGAGCGTAGAGTATGCTCACACTTATAGAAGAGTCATTAATACTTGGCTGCCCTTAAGAATAGCTGTGGTTTCAGACAGCACACTTCCATCAAACATTATCCAACACAGTATGTGTGGTATAAAGCATGGCAGAATTCAACAAGCCACTTCAAGATTCTGAGGTCAAGGTCAGATTAAGGCACAGATATGACAAGCCAGCATGTGCTGAAGCCTCACCTGGAATTATATAACATTAAGACCTCTTAAATAATAAACTGAATTACCTCTCCAATCCATATTCCTGATCTTGGTGGACCCTTGAGAGTAAAAAAGGAATTGCATGATCTGGAATGAGACACCTCTTTCAGATCTGTCTTCTGAAGTCTGAAACTGACCTTGAAATCCTTACTTTTATCATAAAAAAGTAAGCACAATGAAGACAGTTTAGGCTGTAGCCCTAGACTAAAACAATGTGAAAACATTAAATCCTTATCATGGCAGAAGTTAAGGATTAAAGTGTAGGTGCAACTAGAAGGAAGATATAAAAATGGCCCTTACTTCCCCCGTGTATCTCCTTATCCCTGCAGGTCATGTCTGCTCGCTGTCCTAACAAATAAATTTTTCCTGTTGCAGCTTTCACCCTTCAGAGCTGGAACAGGCATAGGAAGGCAGGCTGGATTCAGCCATGCATCAGTGGCATGGCAACCAAGTTCTAAACGCTGAATCTTCTGCAGACTGAAGCAGAAGTAACAGTTTTGATTTTCCAGACCAAGGCTGACTTTGCAGTTCTGGAAGTCAATAAAAAATGTTTGACTTGTTGTAGCAGGTTCGGTTTTTAACTGGGCAGAAACACCAATTTAGTGTAGTGGTTTGGTCCAAAACACTCATTACTGTTTATCTTCTGTGAGATAAGAATTAGGAGAAAAACAAAGCAGGCACCAAACTTGACAGAATATAAAGAAGTTTATTAACAGACCTAAAAGAGGGGAAAAAAAATTATACCATACCTTCAGAACTCTCCTCCTCCCCCCACCTTTCTCCCTTCTCCCACTGACAAAGTAAAAAGACAACCCTTGTTGTCTTGTTCAGTCTGTTTACCACTTCCATAATAACCTTGTTCAGTCCATTTAGGAAGAGGAGTCTCTCTTGCCCATGCTATGGAGAAATTATCAAAACGAGACAGCTGCCCGGGTTGGTTCTCTGCTCGCATCATGTGAGTGTCCCTTCCCACAACTTGCAGCTTTTCCCACAACTGCTTTCGAGGGTCCAATCTTGAGTTACTGGGGTACAATTTTAAGGTTGAGCCGTTCAGAAACAAAAGTTCTCTTCATCCATCTCTGGGAGCATTTCATCTCTAACAACAGAGGCCCTTCCCTGGGAGTAAAGGGTCCTCCTCATCTTCATCTCTAGGACTATCTCTGGGAACATCTCTAGAAACTGAGGTCTTCTCCTTTCCCATTTGGAGCAAAAGTCCTCATCACTTCCATCTCTCCCTGTTCAAACTTCTCATGAAATTACAGCTGCGTCAGCATCTGCCTATCTCAGCGCAGGTGCTTTTGCTCACAAGTACAAGTTGAACACTCCACCCCCCATGCCTTCATGAAATTACAATGGGTACTCTGATACATCATAGCTTTACAACAGAATTTCAGCTTTAAGCATCTCCTCTTTCTCTTCCCTCAGGTTTTCAGCTCTTCACAGCACTAAAAGGGTTAATCTCACCCAGACCTTGCAGCTGGAATTTCACTTATCGCTGTTGGCCACATGATCTTTGCCGGACAGCTGGGCAGCTTCAGCTGAATCTTGGCCACACTGGAGAGGGGGAGCCCCGCATCTGCCCACAGCAGGGCTGTGGGGGGGTTCCGTGAGTGGAACAGGGCCCATCAGCTCCAGGATGCCCAAGCAGGGCCTGGGCTGGGCCCACTGACCCTCACACAGGGCCCGCAGCCACCTGTCCCAGTGCCGGAAACGAGAGAGAGCTCTGCCCGGAGTTTGTCTATTCTTAAGTGTGTATCACAGAGGCGGTCACAATTTTAAGTGGCTTAAAGAACTGTCCATATTCAAACTGGCCAGCTGATAGGTTCTGTCAGGTCATGGGGGAAGCTGTAAGCACCCCTTTGCGAGAACATCACTTCCGGGACTATGCTTTGCTAACCCATGACACTTGTAAACTGAGCAGATTTGGTCTGGATGTCACTGAAAAAAAATAAATGTAGTGCTCTCAGCATGTCAGCTTGACAGGGTCACTTTGCTTTTCTGACCACAATTCTGCTTTAAAACTAACCTTTCAGCAGCTGCTCAGTTCTATTCATCAATCCTACCCCTGTTGAAAAGCAGTCGCAGCAACACCCGTTGACTTCAGCAGGAACAGGATGAGGCTCTTATCTTATAAATTATAGTCTTATGACACACAAAGTGAACATAAAAAATCTCACTATGATTTAGACAGGCAGAAAATATCCCCATTGACCCAGCTCAGATCACTAGAGACCTACATCCATTTGGTTTTAGTTCAACAAACAGAAGGATTTATGATTTTTTTTTAATAAATCAAGCCAAGGATATGATAGAAAACAAATCCTACTCTATCTCTGATGGAATCTGCAGATCAGTTTCACAATAGAGTAGAAAATCTCTGCCTCTTAACCTATTCAGGAGGTGAGCACAGCCCCCTGACTAAGGCTTCATTTTATAAATTGTGGTAGGCCCACACTCACAACACTCTTGGCTTATCAAACTCAAGACTTTTACACTGAAAATATTTGAGTCCTTTAAATGGAGCAGCAACATTGTAATGCAAATCATCAAGTTGCAGGACCATTAAAATTCTCCTATTTCATTGCCCTCTGGGCAACAATTGATTCTGAGACACCAGCAGGCCTCCAAAGGGAAAGAGAACAAAAAGACGAGCAAAGACATAATCCAGCTGTATGTGAGTTTCAAATCCAAAATTCATTACCTTCACTGCAGCATTTTTACCATAAAGAGTTGTCCCCAGCAGAACATGCTAAAATGGATGTCTTTTCCTCTGTTTGGTTTGTCTGCTTTTGCAAATCCATTCAGTAACAGTCTGCTTGGTTCCTGGCTTTCAGGGCATCTTTTTCAAATTTTTTAGCTCTACTGGAAACAGAGATTCTTCCCACCCCACAGACTGAGCTGTCATCACCATGTAAGTGTGTTCTGAGCAGTTACAGTTTTCTATACACTAATTAAAGCTTCGTATAAAACCTCAGCTAATTAAAAATCCAACAAACTAATTCTGAAATAAACTGTCTGCAACTGGGTATTTACATGAAAATACCTGCTGATGAATGTGTTTCTATTCTTCTTTTCCCTCCTGCTTCTTTCAGCAGCAGTCAACAGCTGTGGGCACACAAAGCATCTAAAACAATTCAAGATTCAGATGTTAAACCCTGAGGTATTTTTACCTTGAATAAATAATCCCCACTAGTGCCTCTACAATATGCTCTGTAGTGTTATATACCTGGGGTTTGTTTCTATTCCTGAATTCCAGAATCCTACAGCTATCTTTGATTATTTTTTTCCTTTTACTACTATTATCCTCACTATGTGCATGAAAATAAAATAATTTATAAATTTCTCATAAGACCCTGTCTGCAGGAACTCCTCACAGTCAAAGAAAGTCCAAAGAATGTCAGTAATTAATTTACACATTGCCCTCAAGAAAAAGAAAAAAAACCAAACCAAAACAAAAAACCCTAAACAAAACCAACTAAATACAACCCAAACCCAAAAGCTTTCTGTGAACATGCTGTGTTTTTCTTTTTGTTTATAAGCCAGAGAGGTTCAAGGTCTCCTATGCTCTAAACAGGTCCTTTCCAGGTACACTTTTAGTGAGGTACTATGAAGACAAAGTTGAGTTTGACCAGCTCCTACTAGAGTTCAGACCAAGAAAAATATTCCATGCCTTTTGTTTTACTTCTAATGGCAAAGCCTCTAACTTAGTAATTCTACCCCTGAACTGTTTGCACTACCTACTGCACCAAGCAAAATAAAACCCTTACTGAGAACCTGAAAATAACACTGGCCATACTCAACTGTAAAAATTTCCATTGCCCAAACAGAGAAAAGTTCAGAAAGTACATAAACAATATAATTATTAGTAGGAATCTGGATTATAAAAATCACTTCAGAACCTCAGTTTTTATCTATATACAAAACATAACCAAAATATCTACTTGTTACCATTTTTATCTGCAGTAGAACTCTATGTCTGAACACTTGGACTATAAGCACCTTATTCTGGTGAAACTGCACTTAGTAAAACATTAAGTAGCATTAAATGAAAATATGATGCATTTAATTAGAAAAACTGACCGTAAAATTTTAAGGCAAATGATAGCTTTAGTGTCAGAGGCTTATTAAAAACCTCAGGGCTGTAAGTGCCAGTTTTCCAAGGGCAGTTCTACTCAGAGCCACTGGAGTGTTCTCACTAGAATGATACACTACAGTACACTAATAAATAACTCTAATTATCCTCTACTTGCAAATTCTCTAGGACTGTTTTAAAAGAGTACAAGCCCATGATAGAATGTAAGCAAAATCACATATTATGAATTGCCTGTTCCGGCTGATGGATTTTGGAGTGCTCAGCACCTTTTCACATGGATTACATCTTGCAATAGCTGCACCTTAAAGAATTTCCAAGAGCTTTTAAAGATGTTTTTTGTGGCCCATCATAAATGAAGTGGGTATGGACTTAAAAGGACATTCAGCTTAGTTTACCATCAAATATGATGCAAGATACCATCAAATACAGCAAGATACTCTGTCCTATTATCAAGTTTCTGATTGAGGATATTAGGCAACGCTGGCCTCATTATTGATGACTGGGGTACACCAGTGACTGAACCTCTTCTGAACTTTGTGACACTGATCGCAACCCTTCCAAGCGTCCAGTTTTCAGTTCAAGTCACTGGCCATTTCCCTAGCCAGTCTATGAGGATGGGCTGCCTGATTGTCCTCATGGCAGGTACGGTTTCCCTTATACCCAGTCTGAAACTCTCCCTTTTTAGTCTGAGCCTGCTATTTCTTGTCCTCCCACTGTGCACCACTGTCAAGAGTCTGGTTTCAACTTCTCAGTAAGCTCCTCATATGTGCTGGAGGGCTCCAGTCCTCTCCTCACATGGCAAGTGCTCCAGGCCCCTTTTCTTCTTGGCACTCTCTGCTGCACTTCCTCCAGTCACACAGCATTCTTCCAGGGGAGAGGGGTGGCAAAACCAAAAGTAGTTTTCCAGGCATGGTCTAATGAACTCTGAGCAGAGGAGATGATCCCTTCCCATAAGTTACTGTCCCTTCTGTGCTTTTCCTGAGGATGGGTCTAAAAAACATCTTTTCCCAATCATCATAGTCATCCCAATCTCCATGATCTTTCAAAGACAGAAAACACTTTCAGAAACCTGGGATACAGAAAAGCTGGTCCCAGGGACTTGTTTAGCTAAAAAATTTGCCCAACTATTCTAAAGCTGTTGCAACTGCAGGCTACTTTGGAAAGTTGCAGCTGTGTCCTTCATCCTGCTCATGGTTACATTTCCCACATCCTTCTCTATCCCACTATTTGTGATACAGTGTCGGGTCCATTCAGTTAAGTGGTTCAAGATAAAACCTAGTGCAAAAACTTTTTTTTTAAAGTTTATTTTTATATCATATCAGCAAACTGATCTGTTCAGTCAAGGGACTACAAGACCATAAGATTGAATTCTACAGAAATCACAAGGATCCACAGGAAGAAACAGAGGGTAGAGTTGGATATAAACAACTTTTTATCAGCTTAAGATGAACACTAAATCTTTTCTTGAGTGTTTTCCTGGACCTAAACCATGGCAACCACAGAGCTAGAAACAGCTTTGTATTTCCCTGCAATGTTTATATTCTGATACATTTAGCATTTTGCATTTGGAGAGTGAACATCTCCCACAGAGCAACAAGTTATGAATAAATGTTGACTATTCTCATTTTCTACTTTATTCTTCTAATATGTATTGACCATAACACAACTTCTGCACTCTGAGCTTCACTAATCTAGCAGAAATTAAGAGTTTAGTAATTGCTTATTTATGCTGTGATCTACTAAAAGCCTAATTTAAAATACACTGGCATGAGATGCCATATAACTCACAGACAAACATTTTAACACACAACACAGGCAAACATTGAAAAATATATTAAATCTACACCAAATATAGTAATAGCATAGTAATAAATACACTAAATATAGTAAGAAAACATAAAATCTTTAAGAAGAAACTGTGTCCCTCCTTCTCACAACCCATGATGATTAAAGTAATGGATTTATAGCAAGGTAAGCCTTGCTGGGAAAAAACCTCATCCTCTGCTTCATATACACTGTTCAAAGACACAGATCTTTCAGAATATATCTACAATCACAAAATGCACAAGATCTGATTTTGAGAGTGGGGAGAACTGGCAGTGACAAGGAGCATGCTCAGCTGGAGTCTCCCTTCATCTCTAGACTGATGGAAGCAACCTCAAGCCTATCCTAACTGTTGAAAGAGCTGGCATTAAACTTGAAGGGCCCCAAGCAGAGGGCAAGACACTATAGCTCAACACTCCCAGCTAAAGCACCGTGCAGAAAGACCTGACTTCCCTGGCAGATCAGCGTTATCTCACATGTTCACGTGAGATAAGAACATAAGTGCCAGCATTTTGTTGCAGAATGGTTAAAATGCTGCAAATTCAAACCCTGGTTTTATCTCCCTGTAACTCATTTAAGAGCTTTCAGCAGGACTTTCATCATGATGCAGACTCAACAAACATCAATGATCACTAAAAAGCATTTGGCATCACAGGAGAAATAAGTTGGGTGTCTTATCCAGCCCTGAACTTTAACAGTGACTGGCTCTTCAATCCGTTTCAAAGTTCATTGTGGTCTGTTTTTCCTACTTCACAGTCAGGGAAAACTTCTAATCTAATGCTTTGCTCGTATCATCTGTTTCCAGGCCCCTATTCCTTTCATATATTTTAGGGGAAAGCCATCAGTTGTAGTTCCCACAATTTTTGTATGTGGGACACATAGATTGTAGGAGAAAACATATAAATACTGTTTGTATTCATTTTCTAAAATACTAAATCCTCTTCATATCACAACCCCCCATATTTTTTTCCTAATAAATTAAAAAAATAAAAGAGACATTAGTTAAATTAAGCACTATCTCTTTGTTCTTTCCTAAAAGAAGTCGTCTTAATTGCTTGTAGAATGCAAGTTCACAGGTTTTTTCTCCAGTTGCCAGAAATCATATAAGTTTTTTCATTATGTGTTTTTGTGAGTGTCAGTTTTCTGACAGCTCAGTAGTTTTCGCCCTTCTTTTTTTTGTTTTAATTTCCCTTTTTCACATGTGAACATCCAAATGGGCAAACCACCAGAAATGGTCTTTGGTCATAATGTTCATCAAATCAGAGATGGAAATTTAGGCACAGGGGAAAAAAAAATCAGTGTACTAAATAACCTGGTGGCAAAGGTTAATCTTCTCTGAAACATCATGGCTTCTTGTAGCACTTTTTACCACAGCTGTTTTTGGTTTGTGGGGGTTCTTTTGGGGGGTTTTGTTTGTTTGTTTTTAATTTCTTGTATAAATAACATCCGTGACAGAGAACAAAAACTGGTTTCATCCCTTAAGAGTTTTGCAGTCACCTGGGATGTAAGAAAGAGAATTTGAAATTGTTGTTTGATTCAAGTCACGGACTTCAGCCTGGGTTTTTTAAACCTAAAATAAATATTTCTCTATCACAAGACTGTTTAATTACTTTAGGATGATATTCCCTGTCTTATTTTTAAACTTTTGCAAAGCATATCTGGAAAGCAACTATTTTTCTTCCAATGCCAAAAGAGGGGAAAAGAATTTCCAACACTTAAAATTAACTCAATGAGCAATATTCCTGTCTGACAAATTCCATTACAGAAACAGATCTCTCTTTTTTTTTTTCGTTTCTAGCGAGATTATCAACAACTTCCTCTGTATACTGAGTTTCACTTTTAATATAAATTATGAAAAATAAATTTTTGAACAGAACATAATTAAAGAATAAAATAAATTGTGTTCTGTTACAACTAGAGCTCTGAAACTTTAAATAACATTTCCCTAGGCACTAAAAATAAAAAGTGTCTTCTTTATGTCGGGATTTGGGTATAAGCACCCTCTGAGAGTGTTTGGCCTTGCAACTCACATTTTTCTGAACTTGGATGAGGTTAAGTGTTTAATGATTTCTGTTTCCTGGGGAAAAAATGTCTTACATGAGACTCAAGCAAAGCAGAATTCTGTCCAAAATTAGAATGTACAATAATTATATATAAGGAAGATATATACCATTTAAATTTCCTTGCCTCTTGTCATTAACACCTTAATTATTCAAGAAGGATTTTTTTAAAGCTTTTATAGGGCAGTCCAAGCCATATGATGAGATTATTTTAATGCTGTAATATTTGCATTGCAGTGAAATGTAGAGGTTTTTATCGTGTGCTAGTCCCTTCATGGTTATACATTCAAAAGATAATCTGTGTCCTAAAGTTTGCATAGAACAGATGTCAAACAAATGGTTCAGGTATGTACTTAATGTAAGACACTGAAAATCAACTTGACACTTTACCTCGTGCACTAACAGTACTTTATCATTGAGCAAATGTGTAATTTCTGCTACAAAAACCCCAAACCAAGAACTTTCCCATGGCCAGAGAGATAAAATTTCAATCCCTTAATAAAACAACCTACCTCTAAGAGCAGTTCAGCAATTCAGGAGGAAAATGGCAGTTTTCATCTATTCCATGGCACCACACAAAGAGAAGTAACTGGGATTATGCTCTATCACACCTTCTTGCTGTCGTGAATAAATACCTCTGTGCATTCCCCTGAGGAATGTATCCAAACCTATAGGTGATGAAAACATCAAATTCAGCTGAAAATCCTGTTCTTCTAGTTTTGTTAGTTTTGCTGTGGTTTTAGACATCTAGCTGGCCAGTTCGTGTGCTCATGTCAGAGCAGCAGATGTAAAATTTAAACCACTCCACCTGAAGATTTAGTGGAAAGTGGGCTTTAAAAGATCTTACCTGGAAGACATTACTCCATAAGCCAAAAGGGGACTAATTCTGCAGGGACATAGACCAAGTTATGGAAATTCTCTGCCATACACAGCAAACAGCAGGCACCTGCTTCAGCCAGTGGTTTCTAACTAAGCTTTTTGGATTGAGGCATTTTTCTTGTTCACAGAGTACAGTTAGCTATATACTCCCAATTCCACCTTCTTTCCACCAGCCAGGCTGCATGAAAAAGGCTAAAATGGAAAGTAAGTGTTTTCCTGATATTAATTTTCCCCACAAGCAGTTTTGATTCTCAGAGGTCTTGGCATCAAGCCACAGACATCCCAATTTACAAAACTGGGGATGAAGTGTAAAATGACCTCATTTGAGCAGTGACCTGCAGAATTCTGAAAAATTTTAGGCTAAACGATTCAAAATCAATCCTCTACCATGTTCACTGAAAAAAAGTAATTTATTTGGTTAATATTTTTTTTTTATTATATCTATTAGAAGCCTACTATTTTCATAGCAGAGCTTTACACATGTAGACAAAGTTTACTCACTGGTCACTTGAGCAGCACAGATTTAACTCATTTTTGACCAGCTCACATGTGAAACTCACATGCGAAACTCACATGCAATCTTCTGCTCATTAGAGAGATGAACTATTTTCTGTACACCTCTAACCTTACACAGATATTTACACCCATGGGTAATGAAGGTAAAACCATTCCAGAACAGACAGATTTGGAAATGGAAGGAACAGAAAGTGACAACTGTACAAGCTGCAGGTAAGGACAGTCAACACTCAAAGAAAGCAAGCAGCTAAGGCAATTTAAAGAGGCATTACTGCAACATCTACCACAAACTTCTATATAAAAGGCCAAATCTAGGCAAATAATTAATAAAAATATATGTTCAGTTTGCAGCATTTCTTCTAGCAAGTGATACTTTCCCTCAAGCTTCATGTTAATCAAAGCTTTTCAACAAGCTGATCAACAGAAGTGTTATTGCAGCTTGAAGTGTCAAAAATGGTGTTGCTTAGATGGGTGAGCAACTTTTGCTCACAAGTTTTGTGTGGGTGTTGATGTAGAAGAAATTTGAGATTTGTCCTCCATGTGTGAAGAAATTAAAAAATATCTCTGTGTATACCCTTGTAAAAGGAAAATGCAGCAGTAATAATAGAAAATGGACAGAAAAGTGGATATTCAGGAGTTCCTTCCATTATAAATTTTCTCAATTCCACTTCATTTTAGGAAGGGCTGGAGAAATACAGTCTTTCAGAAAAGAAATATTCATGTTGTTTAATCTTCAATTAAACTTAGTTTCTCTAATGCTTTAAGTTATATGCCTACCAAATACACCCAACAAATCATCTCAGTCTCCTTAATACACTTTATTGTTTTACTAAAAGAAATAAAAGTCCCAGGCAGTACATTCTTTAACATGTGCAACACCCTAATTTGGTCATCATATCTGCTGTTTAGGCGAGGGATGTGTTTATATAGTTAAGTTCAAATAACCAGCACAGGAGACTTGGATTCTGTTCTTCCCTTTGCAGAGGGTATAAAATAGGAGTTTGGACAATTCACATCTCAAGTACAATGTTTAGTACCACAGCATTTGATGTTTAGCAAGCTGCCTCAATATTGATGCTAAGCTTCCTGTAAAGTCTCTCTGGGCTGTTGCAGTGGTTTCAATGTACATGAAACAGCAAAATATCAAGTTGTGCCTGTTACACTAATATTGACTCAAGCCTAGTGACCTCAGCATCCTGCTATTCCAAAAGCAAATGTTAAAATAGCAAAAAAAGTCAGACTAAAGTTCTTTTAGACACTTTGATAACTTTTGTCTTGTGAGCAAGCAGCAGCAGAACAGGACAAGGGGGAAGGGTTTCAAACTGAAAGGTAGTTAGATATTAGGAAAAAATTATTTACTGTCAGGGTGGTGAGACCCTGGCACAGGCTGCACAGAGAAGTTATGGATGGCCCATCCCTGGAAGTGTTCAAGGCCAGGTTGGATAGGGCTTGGAGCAACCTGGGATAGTGGAAGGTGTCTCTGCCCATGGCAGGGGGGTTGAAACTGGACGATCTTTAAGGTCCCTTCCAACCCCGGCCATTCTATGATTCTGTGAAAATACCTCCATAAAGCAAAATAGATGTATCCTCTGATCACACCTCTAGCTTTAGCAACTTTTAAGCAGGGACTTTGGAGCCAAGTTGCACCTGCCTGTTTATTTTTAAATACATTTTCCTACACTAAGCATCTCCATCAGCTGTAACAAACAAAAATTCAAACACCTTGCCTGCCTGTTTTCTTGAGCTCATGTAAATCTCTTGTACCTGTAATACACCCTAGCAAGCACACTGCAGCAGTGCTTTATTGAATGATTTATATGATGCACAACAGTCCCATCAGAAGAGAGTAGAAATATCAGAATAAGTATACTAAAGTTGTATAAACCAAATAAAATAAACGTGAACAGAACAAGTATAAAAGTGCAACCAGCCTGGATATTAAAGCAATCTCTTATTTAGCAGTGGACTAAGTAAACCTTTGCACAGATGTATTTTGTGCCCTTTCAGAACCAAATAACCATTAGAGAGCACTGGGAGAACCTCATGACAAAGAGGTACAGCAGACACAGGGTGTCTTTTTGGTGGGGTAAGCCCCTTCTACCTCACCTTTCACATCTGTAGTATTTTGCAATTTCACATTTTCCCTTTTGACAGGTGTACTGTTAGCCTCAGCCAAACACCATGCGCCACATAACTTCAAATTTAGATTCTATAAAAAACATTTTCAGGCATAAAAAGGCAGGCCCACAGAAGTTTTTTACAAGATTAGAGTTTTAATGAGAGTTAGATGAGAGTTTTGAAACCTGGGACACAGAACACCAGACAAGCCAAACCACCTTTTTTTTTTTTTTTTTTTTAATAGCAAGTCACCCTCAGAAACACTTAAAAAAAAGAAAATAATCACTTTAGTTTCTTCACTTTCATATTCCTGGTATAAAGTGACTGCAAGCCTGCAAAACAAACTTGGAGCAAAACCAAACACCACACGCACGCACACACACACACACAAACACGGGGTTTTTTCCTTGTTTCTTTTCTATTTCTTGTTTTCCTTTTCCCCTGGCTCCTGAGCGCACGGAAGGCAGGAGGAGGAGGCGAGGGACCCGCCAGCCCGCCCGGGGCGGCGGCAGGAAGGCGACCTGCAGAAAGTTTGCGCCACGGGGGACGGCACTTGGGCACTTGTGGGGAGGAGGATGAGGAGGAAGGCGCCTCTCAGAAGCTGAAAAGGCCGGGCCCCGCCGCGGGGAGCTGCACGTCCCTCGGCGCCGGCGGGCGGGGAGCCGGGAGGAGGCGGGATGAGGGATGAGGGATGCGGGATGCGGGGCGGTGTCGCCCGAGGCGCTTTAAAGGCTCGAAGGCGGCGGGGGCGGCGTGGCGGCGGAATGGCCGAGGTGAAGGTGGCCGTGCTGGGCGGCAGCGGAGCCGGCAAGTCGGGTAAGGGGGAAAGGCAGGGAATGCCTCGGGGTCGGTGGAGGGGGGAGGCGCGGCCCCGCTAAACGTGGCTCTGCTTCCCTCCCGCAGCGCTGGCGGTGCGGTTCCTGACGCGGAGGTTCATCGGAGAGTACGCGTCCAGCGCCGGTGAGCGCCGCGGCTCCGCGGGGACGGACGGGAGGGGGCCCCGGGGAGCGCGACGGGCGACGCTTCAAGCGCTTATTTGATGGAGAAACGGGGTAAACCCGCGGTGTCGCAGAACTTTTTGGGAAGGTTTGAGTTTCCGCTGGGTCATGGGCGAGAGGTCCTGGTGGAGTGTAAGCCCTGGGGAGGGGAAAGGGCGAGCCGGGCGGCGGGGGAGAGATCGCCCCGAAGCGCAGAGCCTCGGGCACGGGGCTGGCGGGGCGCTCCTCGCACAGCAGCTGGGGACGGGAAAGAACCGGGCTGCGAGTGCGGAGCGAGGGTGGGTTATGGGCAGCTCGATCGGAGAGGAGATGGAGAGAGTAAAGGAATAGACTGGAAAAAACCCCAGCACCTGTTCTACTGAACACCCCCTCCTCGGCTCCGGGGGAGAGGGGAAGCAGATTGTTTATCTGGCACTCAAAGCATGACGCGAGGCCCCCAGTGAAGCAGGAGTGTGCTGGTTTGGTGGCTTGAGGAAAGCTTCGCTGTACACAGGATAACACGCCACGTTCTTGGCAGAATGAAGATGCAGATCCTTCAGACACTTCGTAGTCTTGGAAGGTGGCAAAGCAGGACTTGGGCTTTTACATCCCGGGTGGAAATACAGTTCAGCTGATAGACAAATAACTTTGGAAGTGTGCTGCCACCCCAGCTGATATGGCAGAAGCCCCTAAACTTAACGAGGTTGCATTCTCTCTCTCCCTGCTAAAGTGAAAGACTCTATCCACACTTTTTTTTTCCACCACAGGAATCAGAGTAGCTTCTAGTGATCCATAAATAACAAAGCAAAAAGAAGTACTAAGCTGAATTTTACTGAATATATCCAAATTAACTTATTCTGAAGGAAGAGCTACAATTGTACACGTGTGCTCTGCCATTACTTGTTATTATACCAACACAGACTGAGCAGACAGTTTGTGTCCCAGCTGGATGCTCGAGGTCTAAGCTGTCACATGGAAATTATGTAGTGCTCCCTGGGCTCTATGTGTGTTCCAGCCACCTACAACCAAAACCAGGTTCTGTTCTGAGCCTCCAGTACTGCAAGTTCTGGAAAAGGCATGTCAAACCCCCAGAACATTGTTATTTGTTAACGAAAGTTTGTTGGAAGATAAGTTTAGCACTATTTCTAGAGATGAAGAAAGCAGGAATAGGGATGGTAAAATAAAGATCATAACACTGTTAGTGGAGTCAAAATAATCATAATTTTTTTTTTTTTTTTAAATTAAGGGAACGAGCAAGTGGCTGTAGAATTTATATCCTGTGATGCTTGGGACTGATAGTTTAATGTCAGATGAACTCTTAAGATGAGCATGAAGAATGCTGAAGATGCTGAATTCCAGAGATCACAGAGCTATCCCTCATTACACAGTTTCAAGTGTGTTTTCTGTAGTGTCAACAGCAATTCTTGTCCCTGTAGTTCAGAAAATGACAAATTATAGTGTAGAAAGCCTGCTGGCAACCACAGACTGGTTACACTTGCTTAGAACATCCTGCTGCCTAAAATAACAGTGATGATGTGTCTGCAGTAGAGTTCCCAATGTTGCCAGTGCTGGCGGAGGGTCCCAAATCTGAGAACTGACGCTACAGAAATATTTTTGGACTAGATCCTAAGGGCATGATCCTGTAAATACTCTTGGTCTAATGCTGCCTAGTATGAGAACTCTTAAAGCACCAGATGCCATGGTAAATAAACATTATTGCTAAATAACAACTTTTGTGCAGAATCAGAACTGCACATAGCCGGGCTGACTGCTTTTATAATCCTGAGCCCTGGTATCAAGCTGAGTGATCATCAACACTTAGCTGCTTGTGAGGATTGTGTATTCCCCTCTCCTCCGTTCTGGAAGAGGAAAAGTGGGGTCTGAAAGTATTCATTCACCAAGACTTCAGTGGGAACACCACAGTGAAATGGTGTTGGTCTGCCTAAGGGGTTGATTGGTACAGAATTAAATAGGTTTGTTTCCAGTGTGTGTTCAAAAAAAGGAAGCAAACAACCAGTCAGCAACAACAAAACCGCAAAACAAACATACAAAAAACCCCCCTCCCTAACAACCCTCCTCACCTGCAAAAAAACTAGATCAGAGACAAAAATGTGTTGAAAAAAACAACCAACCAGTACTCAAGGAATCCTCAGTATTATCAAATTTCGCTGTTGCTTTTTCTTTTCACTGTCATCCCCAGTCAGTAACACTGATTTTCTTTGGATAATTTCTGTCTTTTAGAATGCATCTACACTAAACACTTGTGCCTGGATGGGAGGCAGATACACCTGGAAATTTATGACCCTTGTTCACAGGTAAGAATTTAGCAGGAGGACGGTAAAGAAAAGCTGTTCTTCATTACCTGTGTGTATGCTAAAAAGGGTCAAGGGGTTACTTTTGGTTGTTGGAATTTGTGCTTGCCCTTTTGGTTGTTTTTTTTTTAAACACTGAAATTTTATAGTTGCTGGGGCTCAGATCTACTGAGTACTTTCCCATTTCATCAAAGAAACCCTTCATTGCTGAAATTTTCTGGAAATGCTTTTGCATTTTGGAATAATACTAAAAGAAATAACATCACTTTTATTTACATGGGTAAATACAGAGATAAGTTATTGCATTACATGCCGCTTTCTCAAATACTCTAAAGGAATGACATTTAGCTTATAAAGCAAACAGTTTATTAAATGGCTGCAGAAACAGTCAAAGTAGACAGGCCTGGAAGTAAGGCTTGCATTCCCAGAACAATTTCCTTTTCCAAGGAAAGCCATAATGCCGCTTGTACACTTTGACAATTAAAATTTAATCACAGTAAACCACTCTGACATAACATTTTGGATTAATTTACTTAATTTACAGGAATAGAGACACTTAGGGTCTGTGTAACACATGCAGACCTAGGTCCATCTGATCACACTGGCTCTCCAGGTTCCCTTTTGGCAGCTATCTTGCCTCTTACCAACTGGGGTAAGGAATGCTAATATGAAAGCCAAATCACTGAAAGCCTGACCCATGCTTAAATTCAAGGACTTAAAAACTTAACCAGTGTAAAGACGAACAGCATTGCTTGTCCCAGGGCACTGAGGATCCCAAAACAGGCGCTGTGTCATGTAACACGATGGAGTCTTCCCTTGTCATATTCCTCTCAGAGGCTGCCTTTGTGGGCTTGCTTCCACCTGTCTGAGAGCCCTTTCCTCAGCTTGCCTACAGCTTCCACTTGCTGTCATATTAAATCCTGTGGCATGGGGGCAACTCTTTGTTAAGCTATTGAAACATTGGGAGTGGCAGCTGGATAGGGTTAAACAGATTAGGCCTAAATTATGAGGAGAGACTTTGGTTGCTGCAGTATGGGCACAGGTTTGTGCTAGTACACTCTGAGCTGTCTTGTACTAGTTTTTCCTTAGGAATAAGGCCTAACTTTGGCTGTTTTCTTCTTTCTTCCCAACCTCTTCTTAGTTCCTGCACAGGAACAGGTAGAGGTGGTATTGCCTTTTGTCTGACAGGACTTGGATGGGTTTTGGGGATCCTGTATCCCATGGGAACTGGAGAAGAAAACAGGACCAGACTGTGGAAGGAAAAGTTGTCATTTTTGTTTCTGCTTCCCAAAATCTTCCTGCTCCCTGAGGCTTCCCATTAGTAGCTGGATTCCTGTTGTGCAAAGCTCACTGTCCCTTCATTCACCTGGGAAACAGCTGTGACACACCTTTCCTGAGTCACCTTTCCTGCCCCTAAACCTGCTGCACAGTCTCCACAGCATTAAAAATCTTCCACTGAAAATGCTGAAGTCTTTAGACAGTTCTGGGAACTTGAGTCATTTTTTTCTCATGCATCCCCTTTCACTGCCAGCGTTCAGTGACCATCCCTCGTGGTCAATCACAATCCAGATGTTCATGGTGCTACAGTGGTGCCCTAATGCTGAGCTAATCAAGGCAGCCAGGGTGGGATGGCAGTGGAGATCATACATTGCAGTAGCAAAGTGCTAAACTAGTAAGGGACCAACTTAAGCAGTCTTCAGTTTACTATTCAAAATGGGTTTTCCACAGAGCCAAAGTAAATTTTTTAAATTTATTTTTTTCCTGATCAGCTTCCAGTATTTTATCTATTTTAGGTCTCATGGTCTTGCTAGCTGCTGCCAAATCATGTGCAGAGATAAGCTAATTTTAAATAGTTTTGAAATTATATTCCTTTGCTTAATGGGACAGTTTACAGCTGTTGCTTTCTGGAAATCAGAAGTGTGACAGTTCCTTGGTGTGAAGGGAGACAAGGATTAGTATAACCCTTTATCATTCGAGTGACTTTTGTCACTAGTTTTATTAAACTAAGCTACAGATGGAAAGATTTTTTTTCTAGCTCTTCAGAAATTTAACATATGGGTAATTAGTGTTTGAAACTTGGACAATTCAATGAGGAAACAAAACAAATGAAAATCATTAAGCTTGCTGTTGTCAGAATATCAGGAACAAGCAAACCAGAGCTATAACCAGAAAACACACAAATGTTGATGGCTCCTGTATGTTTCATGTAACCCTGCAGAATATTCAACATAAGCAATGGCTGTACAGGTTGTGGAATTTCACTGCTTAAACAAAGTGTAAATGTTTCATAATGAACTTGTCAGTGATCCAAAGTGCCATCTTTAATGTTGGTTATTTATTAGGCTTTTGGAGCAGTACTCACCTGAATTCAGTGCCAGCACCTAGACCTAATAAACATCTTTTGCAATGAATGTTCTCACATTCACCTTGACAGAGAGAATGCTCTGAAGTGACAAGAGTGACATTCTTTTTCTGTTCTGAACTTCTTTCAGCCACATCGGGGGAAGCTCTCCCTCACAGATGAGCTCCACTGGGCTGATGGATTTATCATTGTTTACGATATCAGCAACAGAGCATCATTTGCATTTGCAAAAGCACTGCTGTACAGGATCCGAGAGTCTCACATAAGAGTTTGTAAAAAGTAAGTGGCATTCTTTTTTTCCCCCCAGCAAACATAGAGAAAAGTTGAGAACACTTCTGTGAGCTTGCAGGCCATCCTAGTAGCAATTAAAATCCAGCAGCATTGAAGTGACATAACACAATGACAACAACAAGGTGAAGGCAAAGTGTGTGGCAAATTACAATCTATTTTACTGTATCCAAACCCAAGTACATCAGGATTTTTCTTCTTAGTTCTTACAGAACTAATATTTCAGTGATTGCCATAAATATTTCTGCTGTGATTTACACGGGTTAAAAAGCCTGGTGCAGTCAGCCTGTGCTTTTACTCTCCCACTCAATTACCGATGGAGATGCACCAATACAGGGGTTGAAGAAAGCATTTCCCACAATAAAGGAAAGTGATACCACAAATGTCTCCTAAACTGCCTTTAGTGGTGATCCCAACACCATTTGTGCACATGGGTGACCATATGGTGAGAAAGAAAGTAATTTCCAAGAGAACCACCAGAACTGCAGATGTGAGAGGGGATGGTGGTGTGTATTCCTGCATCAGTCAGCTGAGGTCCTTTCTAAATAAAAGAGTGAAATCCTTTACTTATATCAGAAGTGGAGTAAAAACCCCACTTTTCTGTCTGTTTTACTGCTGAACTTTCTTAAATAAGGTTAATACCTGGAGAGAATAATTTTAGCAGAAGCTTGGAATTAGATTTCCTGTGTTTCCTTCTGAGTTATGCCACTGACACTGATGTATCTCTTGGACTCTGTTCTGTTACCTATAAATGGAGATAATGATCAGGTTGCTTCTTCATGAAGTCCAGCTGCTGACAATTTACTCAGCATCATAGAAAAATACATTAATTCTTTGAGTAGAGAAAAAATGAAAATCTACTGGTAGAGAATCGCTTGTCTGGACAATCCTTTGCCAAACGGAAAACCAGAATTCTTCTTGGCAAGGTGAGGGGGCTGGTTAGTTCATTTTGGGTTTTTTTGCAATGTCTGTTGTCCTGGACATACATATTTCTCATACACACTGAATATAGCACAGCATATGACACAGAATTGTACATATCTTTTCTCTCACTGGAACCTTTTTCATTTCAGAATGGTTGAGTCATCAATATTTTTGGTTGGCAATAAACAGGATTTATGCCACATGAGGGAAGTTGGCTGGGATGAAGGACAGAAGCTGGCCGTAGATAACAAGTGCCAATTCTGTGAACTGTCTGCAGCAGAGCATTATCAGGAAGTTGTGGCAATGTTCACCAAAGTCCTGAGGAATATCACTTCCAGTTTCAAACTGAAGGAGAAGAGACGACCAAGCGGATCCAAGTCAATGGCCAAGTTAATCAACAACGTGTTTGGGAAGAGAAGGAAATCTGTGTAAGGGCTGGTTAGTCTTGAAGTTGGAACAAGCTGAAGCAATGGAGCAGAGGCAGCTCTTGGGATTCAGTGAATTTCCTCCAAAGGTCAATATCTGGAGCAGTAAGACAGTAGAAACGAAAGGTATGGTCAAGTGGATGGTCTAGACCTAGAAGACCTGACCTTCTATTTCAAACTGCTACAGATTTACTGTTTAGGGCTGTGCCACTTAAACTCTAAGCTGCTCCAGAGGAGAAGTGTAGTCTGTATTTATTCGACACCAACAGGGTCTTAGATAGAGCTTCTAGGTGCAACTGAAATACAAACAGTTATTTCACAGAATCACTTACATTGGAAAAGACCCTTAAGATCATCAAATCCAGCCATTAACCAAACACTACCAAGTCCACCACATAATTTTCAGTAAACTCAGCTGTGCTGATCAAAATCTTGCTTCAGAATTCTGAGTATGTTTTTTTTTTTTGTGTGTGTGTGCAAGAACATTTGCACTAAAGAAAAGCAAAATACTGTGGCTTCATGTGATAATATATTTGTATTTAACTCAGATCCTTGTGTGCCTTACACTTGCTGAAATTCATATGAATTAAATGCTTAGACACCAAATCTACAAAAGGTATTTACCTGCAAAGCTGCCTTGCAGAGGCACCAGAAGTAGGGAAGAAGATGTATAAAGCAGTATTGTCTTCTGTTTCAGTATCTTTTCTTTTTTTTTTTTTCTTTCCCATGAGTGATGAAAGAAAGTAGAGAGGGTTGAGGAGTGTGGGAGCTGAAATGTTGGTGAAATGTTAGTGAGCACTGGACTGTTTCGGCAGGGCTGTCGTTGAGTGAAATAATTTTATAGCAAGGGTCAGCATAAAGCCTGGGTTTATCCCTTTCACAGAAGAGTTTTTGTAAGCTTTAACAAAAGTTTCATTACCTCTGAGGTGGATGTGACTGTTAAATCTTAGATGGGAGCAGAAGCTTGGAAAGCACATGGGCTGGTAAAGTGCACAAGTTCTCTAGAATGTCTGCCTGGATTTAAAGGTCAGCCTGCTGGTAAGACCCGTGCTCACAGAGAGTGTTTTTCCTAATAACCAATGTCCTTACAACTAGTCATCGCTGTGGTATTGAAATGCCACAGGAGAGAGCACTAAGTAATGCTAGCTACACTTTTCAGAAGTGGATATTAAACATCAGACAGGAGTAAATACGTTGCCAGTTGACATTCAGAGCTCTTACTCTAGGCAACTAAATAAGGGCTTAAGCCCTTAAAAGTGTTTGAAAGTGCTGTGATTGTACAGAAATTATGAAAGGGAAGTGATCTGAAGGTGAATTGCTGCCTCCTACCCATTCCGGGGAACAGCTGGGATTCAGTCTTTGTACAAGGCTGAGTTGAAGCCTACCTCTGCTCTGAATTTTTACCTGCATTGAAACTAGAAATGTTACTTTCAGTTTTTGAGTGTTCACCCGTAAGACAACATTAAAAAGTTACACATAATCTTAGCAGTAAGGTTGTAAAACAGTACTAAAGCACATTTTATTGTGTTGACCAAAGATCACATATTTTTTTTAAATGAAAGAGACTGTTTATTTCACTTGTTATAAGACTACAGATATTGGAACATAGTTCTCAGCTGACAGGCACAGGGTTGCTTTGTTTTTCTGCAGATGCTGCTCTGCCATATCAGGAGCATTATATTTTAACAGTATGGTCAATATCTATGAGACTGAACGTGCAGATTACTCATGTACACCCTTCAACTTTCCAGCCCACACAGGATCCCAGAACTACTAAGAGACTTGTAGCTGTATCTTGCTCTAGCACTGCCAGATTCCAGAACTCTTATTTGTATTTACTGCTCTGGTATTAAATAAACTGGATATAAGTTTGATGTATTAATGCACTTTTTTTTTTTTTTCCCTTTACTCTGGTATAAAGCTACAGACTTTTGTTTTTTCCATTATAAAAGTGAAGCACCATGCAGATCTGAAATTCCAACCGGAGAAAGTAAATCTGGGAATCAGCCACTTGCACTAAAGAGAACCTCTGGCTGTGTTTCCTGAGCACAATGAAGAAGCCCTCATGTAATTTTAAGCACTGAAGAGAGCCTTTTTTAAAAATGCTTTATCCTGTAAAAATTAGTCAAAAACAGCTACAGAGAGGCCAATTAAGTTTTGTTCATATTCCTGGGAATGTGGGCTCTCAGATAGATGGAACCTGCAGTATACCCCATGGTCTTTTGGTGTGTATGGAGTAAATGTTGGAACATATCTGGGCCATGTCCTGGGCTGTGCTCACCTGAAAGCCAGCTGGAACAGCTACAGGATGCATTTAGATTTAAGCACACTAAAGCACCCAGCACAGACATAATTCGATGTTCTCAGCATCAGGATTTCACTTGTCTTTTATTGCTGCTAACTGCAGAAGAACAAGGGTGCATAATTTTAAAGCAGATGCACTTCCTCCCATTCAAAATATATACATATTTTAATGTCTTTTAAAAATGAAGGCCTTTAAAATTACTTAAAAGACTGAGACAGATACACACATATATATGTTTTGCTAAGTGTTCTTGGAGCTCTAACAGGGAAGGTAATATGTTAACTGGCACAGGCATATTGCAAACAAGAAATTAGCAAGAACCCTGCTTGTATAACACAGTAAATGATGTAAATGGTGTCTGATGCTCACCCTTGAGAGTGACATCACCTAGAGCATATCAAACTCATTGAGGAGTGTGGAAATGGAGCTATTTGTGTTGTCACATATTGCTTCAGCATACAACTCCATCCTTTCTCACCAAAAGATTTTGAAATTGCTCTACAAGAATTAAAAGTTTCTTGCTGTCATGCCTGGAAGTCCTTGCTTATACAAACTTTCTAGTTGCAGTAAAATTTTGCCTGAGAAAGACACTCAGAATTGATGTTCTTTCTCCCTGTCTTCAACTCATTTTTACTTTAGAAATAGTGACATAAAAGCAAAGAGATTCTACTGAAGTATAAAAGTAATAGCCCCTGGCTCCCAAATGCTGTCTCTCAGAGCACTCTCAGGGCTTTTTGAAGCTCTTTCTCACTACAGCTTTGAAATAAACAATTCAGACTAACACCACCTCAGCTCCTTTTCCCACTGTCATGTCTTTATGCATTAAACTCTTTTAGAAAATTCCACTGTGGTGATGTTCACAAAAGGGCAGAGAGGAAAACGTCACAGGAAAACTTAGAGCGTGATACTCCTGGAAAAAAGGAATAATTAAGTATTGAGTAGGCCAACCAAACATGCTGTACTCTAAAGACAAAAGTAACTACCATAGGTTTTTTTAGCCCATTGTTAGAAGCCAATTTCTGAAGTGATGGACAGGAGAACATTGAGTCGTGTGGGGAGTGCTGTTGCTTTTCTTTCTATCAGAATACGCTGCTTTGAAGGTGATATTTGAAGATGTCTGATCCTGGCATCCTGTCCACTCCTGAGGCAGAGAGAGAGCAGCAGATGCTGTGGCCATTGGCCGGAACAGTTGTGATCCTTTCACCAACAGTCAGGCCCAAATCACTCGGTGGTATTTTCAGAGGGTACACTAAAAAGAAGAGGAATATGAAAACCAGTCAAAGCAGAACTAAAGTGCAGTAGGTATCCAAGAACATGTTAATTTTCCATCAGGCTGCCTGTTGGAGCAGGTGCTTTGGGTTAGTGAAGTTTCATACATTGCTTATGGATAGAGGAACAAACTCCAGTTCTGATTCATGTGCTGGAAAGGAGTCCTTGCCTACCCACTCTGAGGCAAGAAATACAACCAAAAAAAATGAGAGAGAGACAGACTACTACCAGACTACTAGAATAATCTAGAGCAATACTAAATTGTATCTTAAAAAAACATGAACCCTCTACCTCCTGTCCACAGGAACACAGGCTTCTTCATATCCTTAACATGCCCATGGAGAATGAAAACAAGGGGAAGCCAAGTTTTGATGTGCTCTTGAGCCAGTTTGAAAAGCAAAGCCTTTGTTTACATGCCCAAAAGTGCACCTGGGCACCTAACTGTCACCTTCTATTGTTTTAAAACTTGGGTTTGGTATTTCCATAAAGAAGCAGTGTTTTAAATGCCAAAGTCTTCTGTTGTGTTGGTTTGGGTTCCCCCCCCCCATAACTGATATTATGTGAGACAGGCAGACTATTCTGGGTAGAAAGTTATTTTTAAACAGGCATTACTCTTTTCCAGAAACAGACTGTAAATTTCTGTCTTCTTTTAATTGCTTTACAAAGTAAATTGAGTCCCTCTGGTTATATAATTAATATCCACATTTAGGCCTATATATTTGACATGACTTGAGCCATTTACTGCTACATTCATTTTTTAAGCCTGGCTAGGAGTTCCGATATGCATTTAATTACTGCTCAACTCTGGAAATATCCAAAGTTTTTTCAGGGAGGTGTCTTAACAGTAGTGAGAAATATGTGCCACAAATAAGATAATTGGAGAAGAGTGATCTCTCTAAGCAGGTCTGTCTCCTTGTACACTCCTCTGCTCATATTCAGCAGTAAAATGCTATCATATCTATATTATATAATGCATTTTACCACTTGAAATAAATATAAAAGAAGCGGAAATTAAAACATCTGACCTTGGAACAGCAGGCATTGTGGTGTCTGGTGAAGAATCCATTTTTAGTAAACACGACTTTTTAAATAGGCTTCACACAGGTTTTTGGTTACGGTGTGTTTTGTTTGTTTGTTTTTTCTGAAAGCGATTTCTAGCTTTACAGACTAATTCCCTCTCAGAATAAACTTTATTTCAAAGATGCCGTGAGCTCCCTGGAAGTTTCCCAAGCTTTTGTGGCGTGCCTTTTAAAGGTAACGCGCTGCATAGGGCTGAGAGCGCCGACAGCTTTCCTGCTTCCAACGCCGCCCTCTCGTGGCGTTTTCCTCGCACTTCTTCCCTCCTCGGTTGGAGCATCCCTATTAATAAACCCCAGAGCGCGAACCACAAAGACCAGCTGAGACCCCTCCTGCCTTCCAATACCATAAAATTTTGCCATGGGTTTTTTCCGATGTTTTAAAAGGTATCACCTCATAGGCTTCATTGGACAGGATCCTTATTAATTAAACTGCAGATGTTGGTAGGGTTTTTTCATGACTGACACTTCTGAGTTCAGCTGTTTCACTGAAATTAAGTTCAGTGAAAGGCGCTGAAAGGTTTCCTGTTGACATACCCTCCATGCATATTAATATCCTCAAAACGGGCTCCAAAGCTTCTATCCTGTTTCCAGACACACCTAAGGGTCTGATAGGAGGTTTGACTTCCACCTTGTCTTTGTACAGCTTCCTGAAAGTATTATCCCCAGAGCATGACAGGGACACATGGCAGGGAGAAAAGCTAGACTTAGGCAAGAGTGTTTCTTCTTTTATCTGCAAGCTGTAGCACAGATACACTACATCGACCTTTAAATAAGCAAGGTCACTTCCTGAAAAGACCCCCAGGTTGGGTTTGCCCAGCCCAGTAGAGAGATCTGCTTCTAGGTTCCCCCCTGATCCATATGCCTTTCTACCAAATGATTTACTTCATCAAGGTGATGCCTCAAATAACAGAGATGAATCACTCTCCAAAAGGCATTAAAGTCTCCACCAACTCTAAAGGTAATTAGGGTTGGGGATCTCTAAAGTTAGGTGAGATGAATCATGTTCCACATATGGCCTCTTGGGGCCCTTTGCTAGTTATTTTGTCCTTCATCTTCAGCACTACAGAGCCCATCTGTCCTACTTTACAAAGTCAATTGAGTCCCTATGGTTAGACAATTAACATCTAACTTGAGATGACCACTGGGTCATTAAATGCTAAATTTATTTCATATGATTGATCAGAGTGCTGGATTATATTTGATCCCTGCTGAACTTCACGAAACACCCTGAAATCCAACTGTCACAAGTTAAATTAATGGATGAACTGGAAATGTAGCTGAGGATAAGTTAACTGAGTACTGCCACAGACTGCTTCCAAGCTAGCTCATTAAAAAACTAACTAGCAGACCTTGATGCTTCACTGCCGTCTGCAGCAAAGCCATATTTTAAATGCTTGGCTATGGTAACTCCAAAAACCTAAGGTGGAGCAGAAAGTTGAATCAGGTCTCCTGACTTCCGGGCTCATGATTCAACTAATCGGTTGTTTTCTGACTTGGAAAATATGTTTCCACAATTGGTGTGTGAGCAAAGCCATTAGCTCTCTTTGTGACTTATTCTGATTGCAGTTACCAGCCATATGGAATGAACCAAGCTCATTACTTGCAAACAGACAGCATAAAATCTCTGCACCCCTTATGCCTTCATTTGCTGTTGTACATCCTTCTCTTTGCAACTGGAGCATTTTGCACCAAATGGCTCTAATTCACATTATTTCATTAAACAAGAAGTTTTACTCTACAACAAAATTGTTCAGTGAGTTGTTTCCTTTAGGCCACTGAGGCGAGGCCAGAGTCACACCAGTTTCTGAACACATCCCCAGCTGTTACAGCACTGCAGCACCCAAACAGCAGAGTGAGAAGCCCAGCAGATGCATGCTGCCAGCTCCCTTGCTAAAAGTTCCAGTCAGGGTTTCTGCCTTATATTCTGAGACCTTTTTCCAGTAATCTTGGAGAAAGACAGTGCACTTTGGAACTTTACTTCCTCTTTCAAATTTGACTCACAGGTTCTGAAGTTGTTGAGGAGAATGTGCTGACAGGGCAGTTCAGAAAATGTTCAATGGGTATCTAGGCTGAAATATTATTTTCTGCTTTTTCAACCCCTATATATTTAAATTGGTAAACTATAAGAGAAATTGCTTCATAGTTTCTTTCACATGAAATATCACCAGGATAGCGTCTTTTACTTTGCAATGAGGTGTCTGCATACAAAAAAACCCCAATTTACAAACAATCTTTCTCTACAACAATGGATAATTATTAATGTCTCTTGCTGGCATATAGATAGGCCTTATTCTTCAAATTCTCTGCCTGTGAATGCCCTGTGAGTGAGCTTTCCTACTTATTAACCACAAGTCACATAGGTAGAGGTACTTGTGGATAAGAGTTCCTGTGATTGCTGGGCTGATCTAAATGGATGCACAATTATATGATTAAATACAACAACATTTTTTACTAACTACATATAATTTTGGCTGTCACTCAGAATTCAATTGCATTAGATGATTCACTGGATGACTGAGGCAGTCTGGGGTATGTCCTATACAGACCTTAGGGAATACTGCAAATACTGAACTAAATCACATAATGTATCTTAAATGCAAATGGGAAGGCTTTACAAAGAAACTAATCTATACTCATCTTTTACTGCATTTAACATCTCCTTCTGTTTGTTTACATTTTGGGTCATTAATACAGATTTACAAACCAATACTATTGTGCATGGAGCTTTTTCTCTTTCTAAGCATACAGGGTGCATGAAGGTAGGCCTATGTTAAAAAGGTGGCCAATATTCAAGTTGATCTGTCCTGAATGGTCCAGTCTGGCTTCACAAACCAAGTTAAACAATATTTTTTCCCCCATATCACCTTTTAAGCTGTGCCTTCAAAGAGATTCTGTCTGTATTCTGCTGTAAATGTCCTAGGAGCCACACCAGCTCTGCTCAGCTTAGCAACCTGTTGTTTCCTCTCAGTCCTGCTTCAACCTCTGGATCTTATTGCAAAGAACTTAGTAGCAGACTCTGATTATTAATATGTGAAACAGATATAGTACAGTTTATGATCATATCCTGATCCATGCTGGACAAAATGCACTGATACTGTCTGGGGCAGTGGGGTGGCACAGGAAAAACCTTTCCGTCTCTCTTCTCTTTCCCTATGCACATGGGATAAATCTGTTGTGTATTTGGAAATCTGTGCTAAAATATTCCAATACAGATATACCCACACAGGGGTTCAGTTAGGGCAATAGGTACAACACTTTATGTGTGTGTACTGGCACTCGTGAGGCTCAACTCACAGGGTGCAGAGATGACACAGACCATACTTGGGAACTTCTGTGTGTCCCGTTTTGTCTCGTTGGCTCTGACCTGCTTTTCTGAAATTGCCATTTCTCCAGACCCACAGAGCTACCTTGTACCTTTGGAAGCAACATGCACAGAGCCTTTAGTCCAAACCTTTTTTCCCCAGCTGACTCCCTCCCTTTACCCAGCTGATTAGAAGAGGTGCAAGTCTTTTTTTAAAATTTGATTAAACTCGGGGTCGAATCCTGCTTGCCGTTATTCCGGAACAAATAGTGACTCCAGGTTTACAGTGCTACAACTGAGAATTAAATTATGCCCTGAAAATTCATTTAAAAAGCTTTCAGACACTTAAACAGATGGATAAATCAAGCACAGATTCTCAGGTCAACCTCTACCAGAAGGCATCTCTCATCTGACTTACAGTGGAAGTTAGATGCTGTGATAGCAGCTAACGGTAGAAAGGGAGTTACAGTAAGGGTGGGGAATATTTTTCCTTACCAAATTCACTTGATTTAATACAGGGCATGCAAAATTAATGGTGGCTTTGAGTGATACCTGTATGTTTTATAGGTTTATAAATTGATTGTAGTAAAATATTATACGTCCTATATCACTAGGTATTGTTTCAGCCTATTACAGGAGATATCTATCTAGAGTTGACTGAATTGTATTAATCTGATCCTAGTTTAATGATGCCTTAACATTTTTATGGGAGAATTTAATGTTTGCAATATCCATGTTCCTTATTTGAAAGTGTGACTTATAGGTTCTCATCTCCCTTAAATTATGAAATCCTTCAGCTAATAAAGGAAAATGATTATGGTTTGCAAAAAAGGCAAAGTCATTTAACAATCCATATAACTGTCTATTGTAGGCCTTTGCATAATAATTGTAATTTAGCTATTAGAAGTTCTAAAGGCAGTTATCAGTCATATGCCACAATTCTGAGGAATAAGTGAAAACTGAAATTATTTAAGGTCTTTGCACTTTCCAAAGGGAGGAAAAAACCTAACAGAAATCAATAATACTTTTAATAATGAAAAAAAAATGTTCTATTGAAATAACTAGATGTTGATGGCAATTTTTCTAACTATTCAATATTAAACTTTTCAACTTGTCCCCATTTCACTGTCACAAAAGGATCTTCATTTTATACAGATATTTCTCTGAGCAAAGAAAGCCAAGTTAGAAGTGGAACCTGCAATTCTTGATGCTCAAGATTTCTCATTTTTGTCCTAGGCACTTGAAAAGAGATGAACAAAGAAATCGGATGACCTGTAAGCATGGAGAATATTTCATTTTAAATGGCAGTCTAAAGTTGACTTTGTATCTAATGTATGCCTTGACTATTTCCTTCAAGGCTGATGACACTGCACACTTGAATCCAGCTTGTCCAAGTGGTCAACCTCCCTGTGGGTGAAGAACCTTTTCCTGATATCCAACCTAAACCTCCCCTGACTCAGCTTCATGCCATTTCCTCAAGTCCTGTCACTGGTCATGAGAGTTGTAATACTCCATTTCAAGATTCCAACCTTCCTCCAACTCCCAGGTGTTGCCAGGAAAAGCTGTAAACCCCTGTCTGAGGTGGCCACTTCACCTCAGTCCCTATGAAGGTGAGAGGGCACCTCTGCAGGAAAGAAGTTGGTGGTCGTACTGGGCAAGTTGAAACTGAGTCATAATGTGCTCTTATCACTGTGAGGGTGTCACGGGGTCACTTTGTGATGTGTATCCCCTAGCGCTGCCCCATGCCCAGAAATTAATTTTGTGCCTTTCTGTGCCTTTAAACTGAGCCTGAGAGGGGGGAGGAAAACCTGAGCAAAACTTCTTCAAAGCAGTTTGCAGCTTGTTCAAGGTCACACAGAGATAGAGACTTTTTTTTCAGCTGCAGCAGCAGAGTGAGAGTGGGGAAAGCACCCAACTTGCTTTCGGCCAGTTTTTCAGCTCCTTTTTCTTTCTCCAGAGACAGATGGAGAGTTGAACTTTTGTTTCCCTGGGACTTTGTTTTTTCCCTTTTTTTCCCTGTGCTGGACTGTTTCAACATCAGACTACATTGGGAGGAATTTCCACTGAGACCTTGGCCCCGGAGGTGGGCCCACCACCCCGTCCCAGCTCCAAGGAGGGGGAGAGAGAGATCTATGGAAGGACTCTGAAATTTTCCCAGGTTTCTCTCAGCAGAGCAAGAGGTTTTATTATTTAGCATCATTATCCTTTTCCTGTGTGTTTGTTAAATAAATAGTTTTTATCTATCTCTTTCACTTTCCTTCGAGGAAATTTTTTTTTTTTTCCCAACCCTGGTGGGGGAGGGTGGTTGTGACCTGCCTTCTCTCAGAGGATATATTTCTAGATTTGGCTAAACCAGCACAGAGAACCAAGAGCATCTTGGGCTGTGATAGTGAGAACACAGGCAGCAGACTAAAGAGAGGGCAGGTTGCCCTCTGCATGTCACTTGTGTGGCTGCTTCTGGAAGACTTTGTGCACTTTGTGTCCCTCCAGAGAAACAGGCTGGAGTTAGTTCAACACAGGGCTATGAAGATGATTAATAAAGGCACGTGACATGTGAGTAGAGGCTGACAGAAATATTTAGCCTGAAGAAAAGAGGATAAGAGAAGGATAAGGGATTTAATTGCCCATTTCAGCTACCAGCAAGGGGGCTATAGAGAATGAGCATATTCTGAGATGCACAGTGAAAAGATACGGGCCAACAAATACAAGTCACAGTAAGGAAAATGCCAGCTGGAGGTATGGAAATAAGTTGAGAGCGGTTTAAGCACTGAAACAAGTTTTCCAGAAAGGTTGGAACCTCTGTTCTTGGAAGTGTTCAAAACTTGGCTGTAAAAGGCTCTGAGCAACTTGATCTAACTCTGAGCAACCTGGTCCAGTGGAAGGTGTCCCTGCCCATGGCAGGAGGGGTTTGGAACAGCATGATCTCCAGCCTAGGCTGTTCTATGATTCCAAATTAGCCTCATTTGGAGCAGGGATTGCACTAGATGACTTCCATCTCTCCTGTCCAACCTGTCCTCTCCTGTCCTGTATGATTCTGTTCCCTGCATCCTCTTTCTTTACTTACCTCTCAGAGCTGCCGTGGGGATAGCACAGCTTCCAAGCTCCAAGCTGCTGGGAAGTTTCTGCCTGTCTAAAAGAAAGCCAATGATAGAAGGACACTTTCTGTGCACCACTTGGTTGGACACTACTGACAAAAATTGCCAAGTCCTTAGGAATAGTCATGGAGATGTGTCTGGCCATATGACAGCTACAGATTTCTTCCTCTTCCTTGCAGTATCGTGTTGCAAGGATATTTCTAAAGAATTTCAGCTGTGCTCTTAATGGAAGCTAAGGTGACCAGATGAAAATTATCTAAATGAGTATTTCTTCAACAGAACAAAATAATAGCTACCTATTTTTGCATGATATTCAAAACCCATTATGGTAGGATAACTCTCTTCACTTCAGCTCTGACATTTGTCATCCAAGTACAGTCTTGTCCCACCCCACTTACATTTGGCATACAGCGTATTTTTTGCAGCAGACCCAGAGTTCAAGACACAAATTGACAGAAGTGCCAAGCACACAGCTGTTAACAGACACTGTAGCATGAAATGTCTAGAATGAAAGCAAATCTTGACATTCGCCTACCTATAACACAAAGCACCATCTAACAGACCCAAATATAGTGCAAAGACATAATTTCAGTGCCTCCTTTAAACCCTGTATTTACTGTATTTCTCTCCATTGTCACTAAATGCTGACCACCTTGAACACCAATTGATTTCTGTAATGACATCTTTAGATGGATCTGCAGAACATGCTGAGAAAACAAGCGCTAATGGCCTGACAGAAAATGCATGACTTCTGTGAATTGCTCCTCTTTAATTCACTTAAAATAGGTGTAAAACACACAGGCAAGTTACAATGAAAGAGATGCCAGGTTACTAAAGGTGAAGAAAAAAAAAGCTCTTTTCATGCATCCTGTGGATGTTAACTCCATTGAGAAAAGTGGCTTTGAAGAGTCAATTAGTTCCTTACGTCTTAAGAATTATTTCACTTATTGTTACAAAAGGGTCTGATCTGTCTCTTTCAATGATATTCTCTGCTTGCGTCAAATCCAGATATATCTTGTGTAAATTGTTCTGGATGTTGTATGTCCTTAAAAAGCCCCAAACATCAACAACAAAAAACCTGCCAAAGAACAGAAAACTTTTTACTTTGAAATTAACATTTAAACTATTTAAAAGAACCAGTTAATGCTGTCTGTGTATTAAGAAATAAAACAGTTTCTAAGGAAAGCCTTTGATAAAAGCACGATTACAGTTTAAAAAGAAAAAAGGGCTCTTAAAATGTCACATTTCTATTCAGAAGAACCATTCCCAGTGACTTCTTAAAGCATATCATCCCCTGCTGCATCAAAAGAGCTTTTGTAGGGTCCCCAGACAATTTAAAATGACACGAAGTTCTCAAGTCCCCAGCATACGTGACAAGGACACAGACAGGCACTTCCGCCCACCACTTGTTTCTGAGAGGAGTCTACCAAATTGTCCCTTGCTGTACTCATTTTTCATAAGCCTCTGCTCACCTGCATTATTCTTGTTGCTTTGAATCTCATTTTTTCCCCTCTCAGATGACTAAAAGCAACATTTCCAGCAAAGATGTCAGCACTAAAGGAATTATTGGTGGCATATCATCTAGAGAAGGTGTTATGAGAAGTTGGGGGGGTGAGAGACTCAATCCCAAGGTGCTGGAATGACTGAAAATCTGTTAACTGGCATAAAGGTGCTGTGCTTTGGCTTGCACAACTCTGGTTCAATGAAGGTTCACAGACAGCCACAGCCCTTCCTTCAACATTATGGAAAACTGCATCTGGGTTTCAGAGGGGCTTTCCATTAGTGACCACTGAGTAATTTAGAGTAAACCACGTTCAGAATTATTTTTTCCTTATTTACAGCATAATAATGCATATTTAGAGAGAGCTACTGAATGCACATCTTATCACCCAACTGTTCTGTGATTTAGGCTAATGTAAAACACAATTGGAAGTTGATTACTCTAGATAGTTAAACCATAAAGCTCCATTTAAATATGACTAGTAAGAAACTGGGTTATTAATAATAATTATTGCAAATGTCACTGATTTCAGATCATAAAACCTAATAGCCTACCACCATTAAGCATGTGCTCTCCATAATTGCACTGTGTACCAACTTGCTCTTGATTCTGTCTCTGTGAATCACTTCAACACTCTTTTCAAAGCTCTTCCTTAGAGAAGAAAACATGTTTTCCATGCAGATTGGGAGAGGTTGAAGGGAAGAACCCTTTTTCTTTTCAGGACTTTGGGACAGAAACAGAAGTCTAAATATTTTTCTCCTTGTAAATATTTGTGTTAAGCCTTGATGTGTTATTTTTCTTTATCAGACAAGTTTTATGACACAAAGCATAAATCATTTTATGAAAGATATCTTGACCAGTTCTTACGTCAGGCTTTCAAAGCTTGATAGCCTGAGAATGCAAGATGATTGTGGCATTTGGGCTACATTTCATTTCAAATCACAGCAAAGGAACTGGCCTGATCAGGTTCCATCTGATCCAATTGACCTCTTCTCTGCTTCCTAATTCTTTCTTCCAGCTTCCTCTAAGTCTCACAGATGGGTAGGTAAAGGTGAGCCAAAATACAACATAAGAATGTTAAATATGAACTGGGTGCTTATCCCAATTTCAAACTCAGAACACCTCTTGCAGAACAAAAAGTTACAACAGGAAGATTTTTATTCTACTTTCTGACTACTTACAGAAGAATTATGTAGGAGCTCCAGCAACGTGCAGGGAAAGAGAGGAGGGAAATATACATTAATTAGACTGCATGTCCAGGTTCTGGAAATCAGGAAACACATATTCCATAGAGAAAAGCAGTGCTTCAGAAATCCTGACTACATGGAAGCCCAACACCCACTTTGAAAGTGACAAAGTCCTTTATGAAAAGGGGGATTAGCTGCTGTGATAACCTGTTACAGTGAATCCCTTACAAATTTATGCCTCTGTTTCCCAGTCTGCAAAATTTGTCTGCTAATTAAAATGTTTCTTTAAACATGGCTTGGAAATATTCAGCTCACAACATACCTCATATATACAAACACTTGCCATATTATTACTCACAAAATTGGCAAGTTGTTCATATAAAATAAATGAGGCTCGGAATTATTCTATAAATCCAGAAGTACCTAAAACAAAAGTGACATTTTAGCATGGAACAGATGCCTCGGCGATGAGCAAAGCATCTAGAAATCAATCTGAGGGGCCTTTGAACAAATAGCTGAGTTTGTCAATTTAGAACATTAGTTCACCTAGCAAATCATAGCTGCTAATGTTAACGTATCATCCTAGTGCAGGGGACATACAACAATAAATGAGATGGTAAATATTTTCTGAGGAGAGGTCAATATTTGCTATGCTTGATGCTGTTTAATTCCTCAAATCCATTAATGCTTAAGTGGCCAGAATGCAGAGGTGCTCTAAAGCCCTTGCAGCTTCCTGCTGACTTTGGATGGAGCTCAGGTACAGAGCACCCAGCAAAAGGATTCATTGTTGTCTCATACAACAGGCACGCCTTTATAAACTCAAAATCATTTATAATACAGAATAAATATTATTATAATATATATTATAATATTTAATAATAATTATTCTCTTTCACAATATCTATGTAGAAGGGCGGAAGGCATGACTTGGGGACCATTCCTGATCTCTTTAGGGGGTTTACTTATAGTCACAATAGATTCTGTGGTGGACAATCTCTATGCACAGGGAGGAATCTTCAAAATAAATTATGGATTGCATATATATTGATAATGTCACTAGATGAGAACATCTATACTTGGTAGGGTTCTTTTATTTGTTTGTTTTTGATTTTTTTAACGAGAGATTATCTTTACAATTCCCACCTGTAGAAAGTTATGTGCTATTCAAATAGAAACTGTGACTGTGTTGTCTGGATAGGATTATGTGACATCTTGCCTTTTAGGATGTTTTGTGGGGCTAGGAAGTATTAATACTGAATTAATAAAACTCCCAGGAAACTAAGATCACTTAGTTTGATAAAAAAGATCAAGTTTTTCTCAACCCACATTTTCCAGTTCATACCCAAATATCAATTGCCTCAAATTATCAGTACATACATATTTACAAGTATGAGGCCATGTCCCTTTTATAATCTGTTATATTAGCAAAAGAAATTCAGATTTACAGGGTTTTTTTCTGGTAGTTTTCTTCTCCCATCCCAAATACAGTTATCAATAGTAAAAATACACAAAGAGTCACCTGTCATGCCTAGGTAGTAACTCAGATCTTGGAAAGACCTGGTGATACAACTTCCATGTGTCTACTTTTTTTGGGGGGGAAGTAAGCTGGTATACAATTTGCTACACTTTTCAAGAGGCTTGATTTGCCAAAGTACCAAACACCTGTGCTCTGAAAATGTGTCTCAGACTGCATAATCATTGTCCCCAGTAACTTGAGAAATACACAGCTCAGTGTCATGTGTGAAAGTCCAATCTAAAACTTGTCATGTTTTCATACATTCACTTGCCAGCTATCCACAATCCTGAATTTCCTTCTGAGTTATTCCCTTCGCCAGCGAACACCACAAGTTGTGTTGGGTAGCACGGCAGGATATTTTCCTGACTGATAAAGGGCAGACATGACTCTTACAGGAGGGGAGATGAGCAGACTCCTGTGGGCTGGTACGATGTGCCAGCTTTGTCACTTCTAGTTGTTGGTGTGCAACAACTCAGACTTCCCAGGAGAACTCAGAAAATGTTAATACTCAGTCCAACAGCTCAACACCGTAATCTCCTCAGAGAAGTAAACAAATTAAACTGAAACACAGACAGAGTGACCTTGGATAAGTCTCTTCAGCAACCTGTGCCACTTTGTACTCAATCTCAGCTGCTTTGCCTGTTCTTTTTCTGGCAGCCCAGGGCCGGGTGCTCAGCTCTGTGCAGGATTAACTCGGAGCTTTCAGATGGAACTTGCGGCCTTTGGCTGTAAGGACAGTGCAAGGAGTAACAAGTGATGTAAGGTCCAGCACATAAAGAGTTTGATTAACACCCTTTCTCTACAATTTCAATACAACTTTATCAACAAATCTCTAACAGAGCACAAGCACAGCAATATAAAGGCACCAAATTTACAAGTGTATCTAGAAAGGGAAAGAGGACTTGGGACCAAGGAAATTAAGGTGCTTGAACTGTAAAGAGCCAAGACATATCAGTTGAGATGGTTGTTGAGATGGTGAAATTCTTCATTGGGCCTAAATGCCCACAGAAATATCTGCAGAATTATTCACTTCAGTGTCCAAGCTGGATTGTTTATACTTTCCCACACTAGCTTAAATTCTGTGCTAAAAAACCTTGTCTCTCTGTTAAATCATTCGACCACTTCAGACAAACTTGTTTTTAAATACAAACCTGACTGACCATCTTCAATAGTTTTCAAATAAATTAAATTTATTGTCTGCTGTCAGCAACAACCCTATGCACACTACTGATCAATCTTTTTCTTCTGCCTCTGGTTGTGTATAACTTGATATCCACAATTTTTTTTTCCTATTTAACAAAGTGTGTTTGGGAAACAGGTCCTACAGTTAGGATATTTTTCTCTCTCTTTTTTGACAGGCCTATACATGAAGATAAGAACCCTGTTGGGATGTTGAATAGCCTACCTGTGTACGGTGTTGCTCTAAACATATGGCTCTAAAATTCAGAACAGATATATCATTGGTGAAGTCCAGATAATTGATTCATAAGTCAGCTGCATCAGGCAGGCTTTTGATGGTATCTTTATAAATAGGTCGGTGCTTTCAAAGTGCCTGATGGTATCTCTCATATTGACATGAAAGGCATTTGGAGGTTGGAATATGCTAGTTACACAATTTGTATTCTTGGTGCGGTTCATGGGAGTTATCAGGTTCTTAGAACACCAATAAAAATACTTGGGTAAATATCTTTTGTATATTTATACTCTCTAATATTTCACCTTTCAGTCTTTTTAGTAACTTATTGCATTTTTAAAAATAATTCCAAGATCTGCACTTCCTCATTGTAAAGAAAAAGCATGGTTATTCTTCAAATTTGTCATGACTACACACAGTTTATGACTTAAAATCAACAAAACACAAAAAGAGTGTCTTTCAGACTCTTATTTTCAAAACCTCCAAACCAGATCACCAAGTCCTTCAGAAACAGCAGCTGAATGGAGCCACATGTTCCCGATTCAGTGAAACTTTGGGCCAAACCACAGAGAATAAAAAGCCAACAACACACAAACACTTGGTGTGGCTCACTCCAAGCACACAAAAGTACTAGGCAAGACACATGATTTGGTTTACAAACTTCAGAAGTGAAAGCAAGATCAGCAGTTGGAAGTATCCCTGAACTTTCAGGAGGAATTACCCTCCAGGAGCTGTGTGTGAACATTAGCAGGGTGCTTTGGAAACCTCTTAATTTGTATTTTTCGTTTTAAGAGAGGGGATGTCATTGGTAAAACTGATGAGGAAATTCTTCCTTCTTCTTAAATATAAGCACATAAGAATTGATAACTTTTATATACTCTCTCTGCTGTATGTACATTTGCCTACATATAAGGCAAAAATATATTGAAGCTGTCCTGTATTGTAACAGAAAAAAAAGGTATTAAAGAGAAGAGGAGCTAATAAAAATGAGGTATATCCACATCTTGCTGGTTGATTAACTGAAAAAATGCACATCTTTAATAAAAGATGTTATTCCCAAATGTCCTGACTACCCACATTATGCACATCACATCAATGACATTTTCAGTGACTCTATGACATAAATAAAATGAGAATATCTGATGCACGCTGACACATCTTACCTAACACTTTTCACACTTGCAAATGCTCACTACTACTTTGAATTGTTTAACTGTGGTGAATTCTGAACATAAACAAACAATTCACAAGTCCAGAGGGCTGATTTGTCTCTCACACCTCACTGTGCGCTGGAACAGCCCCACGGACACCAACAAAATTGCACCCTGAACATTTGGAGAAGCAAGATGTAAAAATCACTGGTGAAAGGCCTAGTGGTGTCAAACTCTGCCCAGGGGAAGTGTTTTGTGATGCTGTTGAGGAACCTCAGCAAGTGCTTCAGGTGGAAGTGAGCTGTACACATCTCCTTTGTTAGTCAGTCTGCTTTTCTAATTTAGAGTTGCAAAGAGTATGTTTTCTCAGGCTGAAAATTCATTTTTCAGTTTATTTGTAAACAGAGCCCTATAAGGGAAGCTTAAAACTATTGCATCAAAACTGCAGAGGCTAAAACATCTTGTGTTTTATTATATTTGTTTTCAGCACACAGCACAGTGGTGTCCAGGCACCCAAGCAAGCACACACACACAGAGGTGAACATCTTTCTGAACAGCCTCTTAATTGTTCTCCTACCTTGCATTTATAATATGCATAGAAAAACACATGGCTTTCAACTCAAGAGTATTGGTGTAACTATTGAAATCTTTTCACAATACAATGCAGTGAAACCATTCCTGACATGCAGAAAAAAACTGCTTGAAGTGTCAGTTCCCATTTCCACACAAGCTTAGGAGCAGTAAGAGAGGGCACATGCTCTGGCCACCTGCGCTGCAAAGGGTCTTGGTGGGCTCTCACTGCCCACTCACAAAGTCTTCCCAAAGTGCCAGTATGGGAACTATTCTCCCCTGAAATTATTCAAACTGAATCTTTGTGCTTGAATTTCCCATCTGGGAAAAATTTTTTGGCCAAAATCTTTGAGCAGCTCGATCCAGCGAGAGATGCCCATGGCAGGGGGGTTGGAACCAGATGATCTTTAATGTCCCTTCCAGCCCAAACCCTTCCACAATTCTGTGATAAAACAGAATGAAAGTTGCCAGGCTTTACGCTGCTGCTGCAGGGGGATGGAGAGCAACACCAAACCCTTCTGCTGTTCACAACAAGCAGGTGTCTTTGTTTGTGACTTGAAATTCTTTCCCCCTCCCTCCCTTACAAACACTCTAGAGGTAAGTCTGCCTCTTCAAACCTCCTCTTAAAAGGATTATCCTCAGAGCTGGAGACAGGCAGGAGAGCTGAGCCCCAGCATTCAGCTGCCCCAGCAGAGGGTGAGAGCCCGAATAGCAGTGTACTTAAGCAGACTTTCCATTTTGATTCAAACAATAAAGAGAAGGCAGAGACTGAAATTTTATCTGCACAGATCAGATCTAGATGTGAAGTTATCTAAATAAGAATAGGCAGCTTATTATTAAGAATATAGGGAAATAAGAAGAAAATAAGGACAGACAAGAAGGGTTGTAAAGGGTTAGACCTCCTCTGCAGTAGGAGTTTACATCTCATGCATCTTTTGCTCCACTAAGACCACTGAATGGTGCAAAGGACATCTTATTTACACTCTCCAGTTTCATCAGTGTCTCACAGATTTTTCCTTTCTGTAATAGTTGTTGCTCATTAATTTTAAAATATTTCAAACCAAATTCAACCGGCAAATCCTTAGCCACTCCAAAGCCTTAAAACTAGGGGAAGTCCCAAATCTAGATGAAGTCGCATGGAGTGACACCAGTCAGAAGAAGAATAAGCTACATTAGAGTTTATGGGCTTCAGCTTTCTCATCTGCCTCTTATAACCCCAGTTATGCATCTGACACACAGTGCTTTATTCTGCAGCACCAAGGCAGAGTAGAGCAGCTTCCCAAAGAGAAGTGCCAGCAGCCAACACCCTCATCTGACTGAGTTATCAAGTCAGATCTCTGCAGGGGGAGAAAACTGGGGGCAAATGAGTTGTATGTCATAGTGGGGGATTTGCATGTAGCAACAAATCCTCTTTTTCTTTTAGTTAGCACTATAAAAAGGTTAATCATCTGAGCCACTCTGTCTATTCCAAAGTCAAATTTCTTCTGCCTTCCAATTTTCCCTCCATTCTTTGTCTGGCCCCTCACCTCCTGAGATCCTGGGCTGCTGTCTCACCTCATCAAAAGAAGAGGAAATCTTTCCCCCTCCTTTCAATGTTGTTACTATCAGAATGGTGGCATTCCGTATCTTTTGAATCTGTTTGTTAGTGGCTTGCTCAGCCAAGGCCCCCAGGGGTACACACTGTTATCTCTGTGGTCTCTGTATCTCTTCTGAATTTATGCATCTTGAATTACTGGAGTTCCTGTGGGAAACTTTTCACTGCAGTATCCAAAGGGCTGGAGAACGTTTCAGTGGCTAAGACTTACATTTGTCCTTACAATATCCCCTCTGCTTTTTACACTTCCTCATAGTTCATCCGGCTCATACGTCAATCAGGAATTCCACTCTCCCCCTCACCCTCTTTAAGAATTAAAATCAAAGCATCAGATACAAGTGGAAGCCAATCCCAACTTTCTTTCTGCCCCACTCTCCAAACTCTGGAGAAGGATTCAAAGCTGGGAAAAATCTCATGAAAACTGGGCCAGAAACAACCAAGACTCAATCTGAGCTCAGTCAGTTGCATCCCGTGAGTTTGACGTGCCGTGCTGGAGCCATGATTTACAGAGGCACACATTTTTCCTTCCCTGTCCCTTATCGTACTTCCAGGACTACATTACAATACCTGAGTGCCTCACAGTCCATAATGCATTTAATCCTAATGACATCTCTGTGAGGGATGGAGGTGCCATAATTTTCATTTCATAGATGGGTAACTGGGGCACATTACAGACTCTGTTCTTGTCTAGGGGTTTTATTGGCAGGTAAGGTTCCAGGTGGAGTCCACTTCAGCAGAATAAGGATATCCACAGAGAGGATTATATCAGTGTTAAGGATATTAGAAAATTCCTCAGTGTAGTCACATACCCATATACAGTGGCCAAGTCGTCCTCCAAAATTTGAAGGGCGGGTATTTGGGATTTTTTTCAGACAAAAAAATAACTTGATAGTGGGAAAAATTACTTAGAGCAAAAAAAAAAGTATTCCAAAATGCCTAGCTTACCAAGCACTGTCATATCTTGATGACTGATGGCCCTAACATCTACAGATTCCTACACCCTGAAGAGGACCCAGGTCCTGGACAACTCCTCCTCTTTTGAAGGATGGTCTGTTTAGTCCTGTTAGGGTCTACCAATCTTTGCTGGCAGATATTCTCCTACTCTGGTCCAAACCAGATTTAGGTTTTGGCCAGAGATAGGGAAAATCTTCAAAGCTAATACTGCTGGCATTAGCTCTTCATAATCCTTCCCAGTATGAATATTACATTTGGTGTTTTCCAGTCAGATGGTACCACTGCTGGCTCAAATGGTTTATTAACACTGTTTTCCACTGGACCTGCTTGGTCATGCACCATTTCCTGGACAATTTTGGGACAGAGATTATCTAGTCCCTCTAACATGATATTATCTTATTCCAACCTAGATGAATTTGCACTTATTTTGCTTTTGAATCCATATTTGTATCATTATCCTCCCTGAAAACTGCTAAAAATTATTTATTAAAATTTTAGGACCAAGACAGAGAAGATTTTGGGTTTTCTGAAAGATGTCTGATTTGAAACAATTTTAATCATTTCCCACCAATTTTCCCAGGCAGGGTCCTGCAAAATATTTTGCTAGCAAGCATCGGATTAAGCACACCATCATATAGATCATATAAACAATTACAGCTCCAAATTAATCAGAAACACAAGGCTTTCTGAATGCTTTCTTTGAAGCAGTGTCTGAGGAAAAAAAGACACAGACTTTAAGCTTTTCTGTAACTCAAAAGAGTAAGTTAGGAATGTTGTCGTTATCATCACTCATGATGACAAGATTTGGTTCTGTGTTGGTTCCCTTTTCAAAGTTAAAGACATTTGGAATAAAATTGAGAAGGGTTGAATAGCAGATTATCACCACCTGAAGCATAAATCTGACACAGAATTAAAATTCAGCTTGGAGTTGCTATAAGCAACTAAAGCTGTTGGCTCAGTACTTTCTAATATTTTTCAGTAGATAGGAGTACGTCAGATGCCCATTTTCTGAAAGTAAAATATCTTTTTCCAGAACAAGTGTATGAACACTTACCTCATTGATGTTACCTATATTTAATTCAGCTACTTATTCTAAATATCTAATTCAGGTAGGAAAAAATATTTGTACTTAGAAATATGCTGTAGCTTGAGGAAGACAATTGAAATAGGCTTATACACCATAAGTATTACACCATAAGTATTAATGGTATGGTGTGTATGGTATGGATTATATGGTATATATAATCCATAATGGTATGGATTATATGGTGTATATAATCCAAGGAAAATACCTTCATAACGAATCCTTATTTTTTAAAAAAATGAAACAACAAGACATCAAAGGCTAAGAGTCTAAAACAATATTTGTTACACTTATATAGATGTCTTTCTTACAGATTTATTTTCCTTAAATAAGTGTCAGTAATAAAAAAATCCCAGGCCACTGGACACCAGATTTTCTTGAGTGATTCATGAACCTTTTGTCAGGCTTGATGTGATTTTCATGCTACAGACAAAAAAGAAAACTCAGAAAGGTTTCATGTAGCTTCTTATTTAATCATGAACATTTCTCCTAGCCCCAGCAGATAAGTAAAAACCCCTTTAGCATTGGTGTTCTTAATCAGACTCCTACATGCATGTTGCAATTTGGTTTTCTGCAGAAATCTTATATATTCTCTCATCTCTTTCTCTATAAGTAAACTAAGTTTTGACTCTTACACCAATACCTTGCATGAGCCCCCTGGATAAATAAAACTGACTAGGTGTTCCAGAAAATAAAATTAAAGATAAATGAGTCAAGAAGCACGTGGATATTTTAGATAAAATACAGGGGCTTTTATGAATAGAGCTTTGCTCAGTGTTGTGCATTGTCTTTATTTTTAGGTGCTGCAATGGGTCTTTCATACTCTTACATGGAATTTCTACCCCCAGGAGGGACGCAATAGAAACCCAGTACTTAATAAAAGCACAGCCAGGGTATTTCTAAACCTTGAAGGTAGGTAGGGAAGTAGGCTACAAACCAAGAACAACCCAGAGATGCACAGTCACATGGACTCTTTAGTTATAGAGACAACAGTGGTGCACAAATTGTTTCAGCTGGAGCACAAAACAGGTTGTACCCCACTGCAAACCTGCAGGAGCAGAGCAGAACCTTCCTTTATTGCCACCATGAAGGAAATGCAGTCAGAAGTTCAAGTGAAGCCTTTGAAGTCTAAAACTGTGCAGCTCTAATAAAATCTGAGTGTTTTGGGAGCATTCTGTCTGTCAAGGATGGTGTCCAGTTCTGCAATGTTTGCGGTACAATACGCTGAGCCTCTGTTGGTTAGAGAGACTGGGCTTCCAAGCCTTTGCATGTCAGTCATTCCAAGTGGAGCTCCAGTCCCCATAAACTTCTCACAGATTATTCTGGAACCAATTAAAACTTTATGAAAGCTTGGATCCAGCTCCCAACTAACCCAAGATGTATGGTTGGGGGAGAAAGCACAGTCATAATTCAAAGTGATGTAACAAATGCCAGAACCAGAGAGTTTCCTTGACACCCATCTAGACATTTTTAACACAACAAGGCTACCACCAGTCCAGTTTTGTTAGCTTGGATATTTTAATAAACCTGGAGAACCAAAACAAAAGCAACAGTTCTGTGTTTCATCATCGTTTTGTGTAAAGGCCATGTCAAAAGAGAGGATTTCCAGGATAAAAAAATATGAGCAGACTCAAAGAAGTTTGGAAAAGGAACTTAGATACGATTAAAACAATATGTGCTATTATAGAAATCAAGTAAATCTGACCTGAGTTTTGTGCTTATAGCAGAACTATACACACAAAACTTACGAAAACTTAAACACAAATAATATATTTTATTAGAGCAAATAGCATAGGTGGAAATACTAGATCAACTTTTGGGCAGTTGGCCCTATTTGGAACTGAGACATAACAGCCTATTCTTGCTTTACCAAAAAAGGAGGAAAAAATAATTTCGGACATTCTTTCAAATCCCTTTACATAAACTAGTCCTGCAACAACCTCCGTTTCCTTTACTTGTGTTATTTTCAGGGAGCCTTGAGACCTTGGCTGCTCCTTGAACACATTCTATTGAGTCTTCACCAAATGGTTTGGGTGGAAAGGTTAAAGATCACATAATTCCACACTGCCTGCCATGGGTAAGAACATCTTCCACTAGACCAGGTTGCTCAAATCCAACCTGGCCTTGAACACTTCCAGGGCTGGGACATGCACAGCTTCTCTGGGCAACCTGTTCCAGTGTCTCACCACCCTCACAGTAAAGAATTTTTTCCTAACATCTAGTCTAAACCTACCTCCTTTCAGTTTTGAAGCCATTCTCCCTTGCCCTAAACAGTCCCTCTTCAGCTCTCTTGTAGTATCCTTTAGATACTGGAAGGGGCTCTAAGGTCTCCCCAAAGCCTTCTCCAGGTTGAACTGCCCCAACTCTCAGCTTCTGTGGCATGAGACCCTCCCTGCTCAGGAAGGAAAAGCTCAGCTGTTGTATGTGAGCTCCGTGGGTTTACCCTTGCAAAGCAGAAAGGGTGCAACCCATGTGCCTTGGTGAATGGCTGCACATGAAAGCAAAGAAATTTTGTTCTGTTAAGATAAAAACACAGACATTTTAATCTTCACCTGGTTTTGCAATCCCGACCTCTATCAAAATAGAGAAGGGATTTAGAGTAAAAATAGCAATGATTCAGCCAGTACATTAAAAACCACAAGACCCATTAAATGGAGTTTCTAATAAAAATTCTTCCTAACTGGTTAATTGGAGTTGTTAAATGATTTCTTTTTATAGTAAAAGCTTTATAATTAACAAGCCAGACATTGATTTCTAGTCATTATCAATTTCTCTATGATTATTATTGCTTCTATAATAATCTTCACTGTATTAACATAGATTAAGAAGCTCTTTAAAATAGAGCAGCTTCATTAGCTCCTGCTATCACAGGAGGACCTGCAGAACTTGGCACTCCAGTTAACCACCACACACAAGCTGAAAATAAACGCTGCAAGTCTCTGTTCCTGGGGCTGATGAGCATGGAGAAGAAACCTCAGTGCTCAACTCGGAGCACTTAAGTCCCAGTCAGTAAAGCTGCTAAAACTATTAACTTGTACAGCCACTCTAACAATATTTCTTTGTTAATCTTTATTGTTCCATTAATGAAACGTCTTTTATGCTATGGACCCACTACATTTGGAAAACTTTATAAATCCACTTGCAAAACCAGAATAATTTCAGCTGGGTGAATGAAAGTGGGGTAAAGCAGCCTTGAAAACACAGCAATGTAATAAAACACATTTAGTAAGCATGGGAGAGGGGATGAATTGTTCCTGGATCCAAGGCATTAGAGTGCACTGACTGAAGTAGGAATAGGGATGGGACCCACAACACACAATTTTGCTCCTCTGAAATGTGCCCGGGAGTCTTTGCAGACGAAGGCTATTTCTTGTCCAAAGTGAGAGCAGCTTGCTCACTGAGCTTTCCCTGATATTTTCCATGGAGATATGCTGAGATTGCTAATAGTGATGGCTGTCCTTTGGACACACACAGACCGCTCATTTCTGCCTCCAAATAACTGAATTCAATAAAGTTTTACTACACTTCAAATTTTTTTGTTTCTAAAGTTATACTGACTGCTTTGCACTTAGATTTTGCTGTATGATTCATATGGCTGCAAAGAACTCACAAGAAGTCTTGCAACAGCACAACATTTGTCTGAGCTATGCAGGGTTTTTATTTCAGATACAGTTCCCAGATTAATTAATTTGTGAAGTATAGAATATCCTATAAATATTTGTACTTTGGGTGAACCATTATTTTCAGACATTGCAAGGGTTTTCACTCGACTCTCCTTCATGAATTTGCAGAGGAAATCAAAAACAGAGCTCAGTGGAAAGGGGTTTTAAAGATATTGTTTGATGTTTTATACAATGGATGGAATAGGCAGAAGAAGAATGTCATATGCAGGTTGTCCATGTCAACACAAGCTTACAACCCATAAATCCAGGCTTCCCCACGTTCCCAAATACGTCAAGTATGATGATATGGCTTGTCTGTCATGAAGCCTGATAATAGTTGGGCAATGTAGATCTTTTTAAATGCTGAAACCAAGCTGGGCTCAGACCTGTCTTTCTGCACTCTTTTATTTTATTTAAATATTACAATTGTGGATGAAAGAATGCAAGAAGAAACAAATTGTAAGGGAATTATACTGATGGAGTAAAAATAAGAAGTATTAAAAAAAACCCCTCATATTTGAAACGTTGTCTCTATTTTTCAACATAGTTCAAAAAACAAATGTATTGAAGTTGCTTTCTCTCATTATCTACAAAAATCTTTTCAGCTCTCAAGAGAGTCTGTGATTGTGGGATTTCAAATCAAACTCCATAGACTTACTTTGTCAACTTCAGCCTAAACTTCTCTCAGCTTTCTCTGACTTTCCCAGGAACTAGTAGCTAGGATTCCAGCTATCCTGCCCCCTAGGTGGTCAAGAGCTAAAAGAAAACTTTTGTATTTTCCTGTAACTTGTCCAAATTCATTAAGATCTGTTAGACTGACACAGCATTTTTCATATTATCAGAAATCTCAATCATTCCAAAAATGAACACAAAACCCTTGCTCCTTTCATAGCTCTACTCCATACAGAATAGCTGTCTTGGGGTGACTTTATGATGCTGTATCCCTTCTCACCTGCTCTATGCCCAGACATGAATCCTGTGTCTTTAAGCTGGGTCCGAGAGAAAGGGGGGGGGAAAAGCCAAGCAAATCCTTCAGCGCGGTTTTGTGTTCAAGGACTCAGAGACTCCCCCACGTTCTCACTGCTGCAGAGCACCTCCTGCTTTTCCCCAGCTTTCAGCTCTGTTGCTCGGGAGAGAGACAGAGAGCTAAACTTCTTTGCTTTTTAGCTAGCTGGATAGATGAGGAAAGAAGTTTTTTTCCCTGGGACTTTGGCTTCTTCTTTTCTTCTGGACTGTTCAGCAACACCAGAACATCACTGGGAGGCCCTTCACTGCTGCCTGGATGGGTCCCCACCAAACCCCAGCCCCAGAGAGGGCAGAGCCACGCCTACAAAGAGCTGTGAATCTACCCAGGTCTTCTCCACAGCGAGAGGTTTTATTATTTGACATTATTCATCCTTTTTTTTGGTGCTTGTGTGCACCCTCATTCTTAAATAAATAATTTTTTCACTTTCCTCTGAGGAATTTCTTTCTGAACCTGGTGGGGAATGGGCTGCTGAAATCTGCCTTCTGTTAGAGGATACGTTAATTTCGGATGTTTTCCTACAATTTGTCTCAAACAGGGACAAATAAATTTTGGTGCCAATGTGGGGCTCAAGAACGTGAAAAAAACTGTGATAGTTACAATTTGGTTTTAATTACTTTGCATTGGGGTAAAACAGTCAGTAGTCACCATGTTGTTTGAGTTTATAATGTCTCTCTGGTTTGAGGTACTAACCTCTTTCTGGTCTCTAGGCCTGTTTGCCTACCCACAGATAGCACTGATTTTGTCCCTGGTACATAACTTTTACAGAGTAGGGGCACGAATCCGGATTTCTATTTTGCTGTGCTAGGTGAGAACGATTTCAAAGAAGTTAAAAGAGGTGCTGGGAGTTGTTGAAAATGTGCATGATTTGTTGTTTATCCGTCCTAGTCTCTGTCCTAGTTTCAGTAGCCTGTTTTGGGGGTTTATCAGTAATTTCACCCAGTTTTTTAGAGGAGGAGGAGGAGGGGATGGGGTTTCCCAGACCTTCATCTCCTTCTTCCCTTTTAAATCTGGCACGTCACCTTTTGAGAATGTTAAGTTTCCCCTGGACGCTAAAGAGACCACCCTCCTGGTATTTTAACCAGGACAATGGCATAAATATGAAATATTATACAGTAAGTACAAAGTGGTGGAAGATCAGATCCTTGGAGAAATTACTCAAGGAAGTACCACACACATGTTTACCTTTAAGGTAAACCGGAGCTAATTATGTGATTATGTGGATGTGGAGGATTGTTAGGGGAAACAAAACAAGAAAAAAAGAGAAGGAAACCTTCTTGAATAAAGTGTCAAGAAGAAAGAGGGTAGGACTCATCACTGACTTATCCAGAAATTCTGATTTGAGGGAAAATAGTTAGAAATAAAATCATCATCATCATCATCACCACAGTATCTCACAAAGAGTATACCATCAGATGGTGATAAGGGTCAAGGAAAGTACAACCCTCTTAGTTCATCCCCTGGTAAGATCACTCTTGATTGTCCTTTCAGGACCTGATCTTTGTGCAGTAACACATTTCCTCATACAAGCAGACCATTCTGAGCTACCTTGGAATTTCTAATTTTTTATATATATGTTGATAGTGTGGTGTAAATATACTCAAAGATCCTTTGCCACCTGCCTGCTTTTAAAAATTTCAAAGGAAGCTTTACTTCCCTGCCACGAGACTTGGCGTTTCATATTTCATGCTCTTTATTCATGAGGCTTAGCTGCAACTTGATTTAGGAAAAGCGGAACTTTACTATGCAACAGTACAAAACTATTAAAATTAATTGATCTGACCGTAACCATGAGTGAATAACTGGAGATGTAACCATGGAATCATCATGCCTTTTGAAAACTGTCTAGATGGATTTAATGGATATATACAGCAATGTGATCTAAGGGAATACATGCATTCATTTCCCTTTTCCATTCACCTAAGAGGGTATTGCAACTTTTATCTGATGCCACATTAAGGTATAATGTGCACTGATATGCAACAGATAAGGAATTGCCAAAAATGTCTTTGGTGCCTTTCAGTCATATTTCCATCAAATAAATCCCTACACAAAGAATACACACAGAAATCCCTAACTACTTTGTAACTAGCTAATTGGTTTAGACCAAAACCATCCAACTTCTTTTGCATCGTGAATCCAAATCTCTTTTTTTAAATCCTTATGTTATTTATCTTATCTAGAGGGGGACATTGCACATACTCATCTGGAAAACTTATGGAGTGAGAAATTGAACCTGAGAACAAATTCCAATTCTTTCATCCTGCAATGCAGAGAACATCAAAGGGCCCCACCTATGAAAATATTATTTTTCCTCTAAACGTTTTGTCCCAAGGCCATCAAAAACCTCTCTACTCATGTCTGATTTATGTTTCAACAATGTTTTCAGTAACCTCTACAGCTCAATGTCTGGTGAGCAAGCACTCTGGAAGTACAGCAGAGAATTGTTATGTTCTAGTACAGTATATATAGAATAATGAATATATTGAAACCAATCTATTTTCTCAGATATGAAGAGCACATGAATGTAATTGGTATTCTAATTTATGACAAATATCTTGTGGCTACAGTAACAAGGGCCCTGAATGGTACCATAAAGAAGACCTAAGAGCTCTGTACCTTCCAACACCTTGTTGGATGGGGCCGTGCACTGCCTTCTCTAAATTCAGTGCATGGCTGGTTAAGATACACACTATAGTACTCAGGACACAAGTACTTCTTTTAAATGTTTCAGAGCAAAGTCATCTTGGTCCAACTCTATTAATTTCTTGAGAAACATTTCTGTTTCATCAGAAAGTGGATGAAAGCAATCAAAAGGCACATAATGACATAGGTGTCACCTTTATGCCATGGTCCTACCCCAGTCCTGGCTGTGATACTTCTGTTGCCACAGCTGGAAGCACTGGTGGGATTAACGTTGCTTGGATTTCTCAGTCATAAAGTTACCACTCCTTTATAATGCCTATCACTATTGTGTGAGAAGACTCAGATTGACAAGACTGTATTGGTTATCCTCAGGACACGTTCAGAATTTCTCCACAACTCCCAAGAGTAATAAGACAAATTGAGATGAATTCCTGACTGTGTTGAGTTCAAAGAGAGTTGATGGCTTCAAGTAATGATTTAAAAAACTCACAAACCCAAAGTAGACTTAGGTTCTGATCTGGACCCCTTATGCCACCTGATTCCAAGAGGCTGAGACAATATCCAGACCTTAGTCTAATCATATTTCAAGTCTTTATATCCTCTGGTATTTGTTGACTTTTCTTCAGTTCTTATTTATTCTAGACATAAGTTTTAATGCAAACCCAGACAGCAGAGTGAAAGAGAACATTTGCAATGTTCAGAATTTCAGACGTAGATTTGCTTTGCTAATACAGAATTCAAACCTAAAGCACATGAGCTTTGGGGAAGTTAGGTTCAGCTGTGGCTACCAAACTGCCCACGGTTCATGAAAGTCACTCACCCATACTCTCCCCCTCCCCATCCCAATCCCAATTAGAACTGCACTTTACAAGATGAAAATGGGAAATAGTTTGTGACATCAGAAAATTAGGCCCTGTGCATCAGACAATCTATGTCTCTAAGTATTTATTTATCTGAGAACTGTCAGAGCATGCTATGCTTAAGACTTGTGATAGCAAACAATAAGTTATTTTATAAGTGATGAAAACGGAATTAAATGAAGTTAATAAAAATATTCCATCAGTATACAAAATAATATTTTGAGCATGGATCTTGAAGTAGGATCAAAATTTGTGCGTGATAATTAAAAATTGTAAAGGAATGAGTAATAAGAAAGACTAATCCAAAGCATGGGGATTCTTAAAATTGTATCCATGGACTGCAAGTTAGTGGGTTTAACTTCAGAACAGCAGATCCATAAAAGAGTAATTCTGCCAATAAATACTTTTATGTCCTGCGCTTGTAATGTGAAATATCTTAAGATGACTAGCCCTGTCAACTCAGTGCCTCTCAAAAAAGTGTTGCAGTAGCTTTTGGTGTGAATTAAAGCAAGGAATGAAAGAGTAGAAATGCCATTGTGCTTTAAAACAGAGGAGCTCTACAAGCTTTTACAACTGCTTGGTGGCAGGGCAATTTGGACCTTTACTCTTTGGCAGATTTATCCCAATATTTCCTTTATCTCTCTCTTCCTCTGTCTATCCACCCACACTGACTATTCAGCCCAGTCCTGGTTCATCTGAAGTTGATCCTGGAAGTGCCTTGAAGGACAATTTGGGATAACCATATAAAGAAGTCCGTTGCAGAATACATTCAGATGCTGTGAGAACTGCTACCCTACAACATCCCCAGGCTGTAAAGACACAGACGTATGGTGTAATATCTCATTGACATTATTTATACTGATGGAAGGAAATGAATTTAAACTGCATGAAGCTAAAGTGACTGAATTTTGCATGAGAAGGAGAATGAATCAGAGAGTGAAATCCAAGCTGCAGTTTGATACAAGGACTTTTCCTTTGCATTCCTGAGAGTATCTTGGATGCTCCAAGTGCTTCCTGGCTATTTGCAAAGTGTGATGGCAAAGAAACCAACACACTCCGTTGACAGGAGGGGCCATTTCCCTGGTGCCAAGTCAGTGGTCACATGTGTGATTTGTTTGGACCCTGGCTCCAGAACCACAGAGTTCCCTGTCTGGGCACTAATGTTGGCTTACATTTGCCTTGTCTAAACCTCATTCACAAAAAGTCATCTGTATCTGACCCCTTTTTTCTTCTACTACAAAGGTGTATTTAAGCTAAGGACTGTCTGCGTCCTTTTTATTTGGTAGTTAGATATCAACATCTTTTCCAATGTTAAATATTCTCGGAAATCATATTCAGTCAGCAAAATTTTGATGCATGTATTTATTGGAAGACACTAATGCAAACATGAATTCGCAATTATACAGCCATTTTCATGGAAGAAGTGCAAAAAATGTTTCAGAAAGAGAAACACTATAATTTCCTAAGTTTTACAGAACTACATTATAAAGTCCCAACAGCATTGAAAACACATGATGTTATCAAGATGACAAGCTCAGAACAGAAAATAAAAATAGTTGATTCAGCCATATTTCATCTACCTTACTACCTCTGCATCTTTTATTTTCAACAGCTTCACAAGTATTTCCAATAATCTTCTTAGACTTGGGAATTCAGTATTTTCATTTGCAGTACATAAGGTTGGTTTAAGTGAGAATTTAATAACAATAAATAGTCAGTCACTACTTTTAGCATTAGCCAAACTGGATGCAACAATGAGAGAGAGTTGCAAAGTAAAACCCTTGGAAAAGACATTAAGATTGACTACTGGTATTCTGTACAAGCTTGTAGAAGAAAGTCATGTCCCTCAAATATTTCCAAATGAATCTATCATCACCATGGCAGTGAATTAATGCACTGAAATAATCAATTTTGCTTTCACAGAGCCTTTGATGAGTCCCTCACAAGAAGGAATTTATTTATATATAAAATAAACTGATTGAAAGGCGACGTTCCAAAAACCAACTGAACCAAACCCCCCATCAATTAATAGCTTGTAGTTATCATTGTGGAGTTCTTCTAGCTCTTCTAGCTGTTGGGAAGCGTATGGGAAGTGTAATAAAGCAGTCCTTGTATGTTTGCTACCAGGAGAGTCCCTTATGGTCACTAGCTGCTAGGGCAGACCTGAGCAGCCTGCAGTCTGTCTGCTTCCATGCCTGGTGGAGAGCTGATGCCAGAGGAGGGTGATTGTAGGGTCAGAAAAGGGCATAGACACCTGCCTGACTCTTACCAGAACCCTGCCTCTGCACAAGGAGCGCGAAGTGCCCCTTGAAGTGCCCTTGAAGACCAAGTTGGTTACAGTTCCAATATTTTGTAGCTAGAATTCATTCTGATAAACATCAGATGGAACATAGCAATGTGAGACATATTGAAGAGGACATTTAAATGAAGAAGTAAAAATACACATACACACATACACACACACACACACATATATATACACACATATATACACACAGACGCTCGAGTATCCCAAACTATTTTGCCAAGGTGTGTAGTTTGAGTTTTTCTGCCCTTGTTCTGTGATACTAAATCTGAAGTAGATTTTAGCACCACAATAGAACTACTGTCATTATTTCACTAATTAGCCTCATTTCTGTTGTTAGCACTGAAAACACTGGCTTTTTTCCCCCTGTTTACCTCCTTCAAAGACATGCCAAATGAGTTCAGGCTCACTTTGGAGACTGTAAATTAATAGCAGTATTTTGATCAAGATGCATTTAAAATTACTATGTTCACTTAAAAAGTACGTTAATTCTGAGCCACTGAAATGAAAGGCTGATGGTCTTTGGCTTTCTGTTTCCAGTGGGCAGCTGGAATCAGAGCCACAAGACTATGAACAAAAACCAGAGCAGTGTTATCTGTCCATGGAAATGTCAAGCAACAAATAATTTGGTTTCTGTAATATATTTTTTTCTAAATTAAACACAGAATCTGACTGCCTGCTTTGCTTTACGTTTCTTTTCTTCATCAGCTGTAAAAAAAAAAATCTCATACTGATGCCATGAAGATTTTTTGCCATTTCTTTTATACCCTTGTTATACCTTTTTACAACTTCTGTATTCTCAGTGCTTTTTGCCAACATTCTTGGACTTGTTTGTCAAGCTGAGAGATTAAACATTTTAGAAGCTTTGTAGCTAGGGATCAGTGTGCCCCAGACCCCAAGGTCCTCTCCAGAACACATTCTGTAAACCAAGATAGAACCATCCAGGAGAAGGCTCCCTGGGGAGGGGGGCTCACTTGAGCCTCTCATTGGGGAATCTTTGATAGATCTGCTAATTAGTAACACCTATAACGTTATACCAGATCTTTTGGGGTGGGCATTGTGGTGTGCATTGAGGTGCATATGACCTGACCGTGTGCACCTAAGGATCCTTAAAATAAATACCAAGGTAAAATCCCTTTTCCCCTTCTAACCGTGTTTGACTCTGGATTTTAAGACCAAGAAAAGGCATCGATACAGTTCGCATGGCATGTAGGGTCACACAGTGCTCTGAAAACTCTGCCCATAGCTCAGTGTAAAAAGATGAGTTATGGATTGAGTGACAATTTTACTGAACTGAATTTTCTTTGCTTTTTCAGTCTTCAGGCAGACCCTTAAGAGAACAGTGTGTGCATGCAGTTTGAGACAGGTGCACATGTGGAAGTCATGGAGAATGTACACGTTATTTTGACTATTAAAAGCTATTAAAAGCTGGGAAAAGACGAGAACAAATATCTACCATAACAGAACAAATCTATGGCAGCAGAGCTCCCTGTTCAGTCAAACATTGTGGCAGCTTTCTTTTTTTTTAAGGAAAACTACAGAGGGAAATTTTTGAAGAAATATTTGAGACTTTCCTGGGTTTTGCATTTTCCTTTTAAACAACCAGCTTTTTTCCCCAGATGAGGTGTTTTTTCTTCTTGCTTCTCAAGTATTATTATTTTTCTTTTTAAAAAAACCCAGAATTGATGAAAATACTGCCTCCTGGCTTCTCTAGACAATGTAGAATTTCTTCTGACACTTTTGGAGCATTTGATGTTGGCAGAAGGTACATAATGAGCATTGTACTTGAGAATACATGCCAGAAAACCATGTGGGGGTGATGGGACTTTCAGGATGTAAACACCTATGTAGGTGAGGTATAGACAGATCTGCTCTTTAATGTAGACTGCCATCATCTGGTAGCATGCTTGAGTTCCACTTAAATCCCACTTCAGGGTTCCAGGAAGATTATTTGTGAAGCAATACCTAGGCCATCCTTTTTCTTTTCCTCCCCAAAGACTTCTCTCTAAAAGTGGTTTAATCCTTCCCTGGGGTCATAAATGAAAGGAAATTCTTGCCTCTAAGAGACAAACTAATGCTGAGAACATACAGTTAATAACTGTACCTGGTGGCTTGTTGAGAGCTAGAAATGGTTTAACTTGTTTATTGTAGTGTTTATTGTAGGGTTTTTCTGCCTCCCATCCAGCTGAAGTTTCACCTACAGCTTCATTCCCCTTACTTTCAGGTGAATTGATTCAAAATTTTTATATTTGAGCTAGCACTGGGTCCTAGCTTTGAGTCCTGGCACTGCCAAGCCCACCACTAAACCATGTCCCCAGGTGCCACATCTACGTGTCCTCTAAATCCCTTCAGGGCAGGTGATGCAAACACTTTCCTGGGGAGCCTGTTTGCCTGCTTTTCATGAAGAAATTTTTCCTAATGTCCAACTAAATCTTCTCTGGCTGAACTTGAGGCCACTTTCTCTTATCCTGTCACCTATTGTCTCAGAGAAGAAACAGACTCCCACCTTGCTCCCCCAGCAAGTAAATGGAGCTACCCCAATTTGCAGTCACCTCATGTTAGAGTCTAACTCATGTTAGAGTATAAGCTTTTGTTATAGTTTGCCATAAGCTACATGCTTAGCTTGTGTATGACTTCCTAAAGAAATCACCACCTTTCTGCTTTTGGAGATGCTGGGCCTCTTTAAGGACTCTGAAACGTGGTGGGTTGTTTTTTGTTTTTGTTTTTTTTTTTTTCTTTTTCCTTCCTCAAATTGTTCTGAAGCTTAACAGCAGTACCACATTTCTAATTAAATGGACAGGTAGGATGTCGATAACATCTGCTTTCTGTAATAAAAACTATTGATATTGTTGACCTGACAGATTATCTGCAATAGACAGAGCACAATGGCCAAATCTAAAAAGCAAGGGAGGAAGAGCAGCTTAGCACAAGAACACTTATATTATTATCTGTTCTTCTGCCTTTCGGAATTATTAAGAATGATTATAGAAATTATCAGTCATCTCTGCTTCTTGTTCTGGCATATGAAACAGAAACAGTGATTGAATGTCACAAAGAACTGACTTTGATCTTTTTTTTCCTTGATGAAATGACTTTGTAAGGTGAGCTTCTTATTTTTTTATGGTAGCATCTCTTACAGAAATACCCAAGATTTATAACAGCAGCTGCCATTTTTCAAAATTTTTCTCCATGTTTTATAGAGCAACACTTCAAACAGTAAAAAAATATCCTAATAGTAATTGACATCTACAAAGCCTTTTATTGAAAAACCTTAGCACTCCTGTCATAGCCCAAACCTGATTTCTACTTACAGTTACTGGTTTTTCTGGGGTTTGCAGTAAAAATCTGGTCCTCTGTAAATTAAGATCGTACAATTGCCTAGTAAATACCTACTCAACAGTATTACTACTTCACTTAAAATCCCAACATTCAAAAATGCCGCATACTTTTCTTAATTAAAGCATTTTCGTTATGGCAAAAAACCCTTGTGTCTCAAGAAAAAAAGATAGTTAAAATATCAACTTGACCCTTCATGCAAGGACTTAAAAAAGCCCAGGAGCTAAATCCTTCCATGTGGCTTTAGATTTGCAAGGGGAGAGAAATGTCTGGACTCCACTGATTTTAGGGCAACTTGGCTCATTTACACCATGGAGGTGGCTTTAGTTCAACCTGTGCATTCCTCTCCAGGGCTGAAACACCAGTGATTTACCTTTTTCAAGAGGAAGCACCAGAAAACGCCTGTGCCACTCAGTTTTGCACATGTCTGGATGTTTCAAGGTCATGGTAAAGGCAACAGCCATCTATTTTTTCCTAGCTCCTGAATTTCCAGTGGTAAACAAACAAGCAAACAAAATGCTACTGTAGTAGATTTAATCTCCTCCTTTTGTTCCCAATGCCAAACAGCAGCACCTTATTTTCAGAAGCTGACCTACATCATTTGCCAAGTATTCAATATTCAGGAGTTAGTTAAATACTTCAGCCTGACTGGTATCCAGGTTTTTTTATAAGAAAGGCTTAATGGAGGGTTTATCTGCATTTGCCAGTAATCACAGGAGTCAAGGAGCATGGGCTTTAAGAAAGAAACAAAACAACCAAATATCTTGATGGCTGGCTATGAACTCTTATCTTTGGATTACAGTTTGATTTTCTTTGTGCAGATTTTCTATGCAAAAAAAAAAAAAAAAAATACTGCAGTGGAGCAATCAAAATACAAAATTAATCAAGCCTAGAAACTCACCACATATACTTAAATTACCGTGCCTTAAGAAAAAAACCCCAAACAACAGAGGGCAGAAATGTAATGAAAATATATTTAACTTTTACAAATTTTTCATTAACTCTTCCTGAAAAAATGTTCTCTTTTCACAATATGAACAAAACCCATTCATTTAAAATCAGATGGGAGTTTCCAACAGCCATTTCACCTTAATTGTCTGTAATCTCACTCATATTCCATATTAAGTTCTCCTGCCACCTAATATGTGTTAATTTTAAATTAACCAGGACACTGATAAGATAATATGCTTGGTCATGGTCTTCAGTGAGCAAAGTTTTTATCGCTGCTATTTTTAGTTTATATGATGCCACTTCTAAGTGTCATCCTAAAGAGAATTTTCAAGCAATTTTTGGGCTAGAAAGATGTCTACCCAGGCTCTTCTCATTTCAGCAAGCTAAAACTCCAGTAACCTACCTTATGATTTGCTCAGCTTCCGGAATTTTGCATCACTGTTTTCTGCCTCCATTCTGGCGGGCTGTTCCAAGGTGAAAGTTTGCTGCCCACTCACACTAGTCTCCTGATAAACCACCATTTTTTTGTCTCTGGTGATGCAAAACTACTCATGTGCTTATAAAAATTTATTAAATTTTCCTTTTTTTATTGAAAAGTTCTCTGTTACTTAGGTGAAAGCATCTATCAGTGGTGCAACTGCTTGATCTGTGTTATTATTAGACACTGTTCTTAGCTTATGCTCATGTCCACAAATATGAGGCCTCATATCCAACATCCCCTGTAATTCACACCTAAATTTGTAGGTTGATGCCCTTTTGATAGCTGAAATGTCATATTTTATTCTCCTCCCTGTTATCAGCCATGTAAAACGGATTCTAAAGTGAAACTTGGGGCAATAGTTGAAAAAAGGCATTTGGTTAAAGAGAGGAGCTCAACAGACCCCTTAAAGGTCAAATTGTGGAAGCAAAGAGCTCTGGGTAACTTCTGAGGGAAATGAGGGGACTTTTCTGATACTCTGCAGCAGCTGAGAAGACATCAGATTTTACAGTTCTAACACTGTGAGCACAGTGACTAATTATCATTTTTCAAAATATTGTTCTCTCATTAATACTGGTTGCAAATTTCTTCCACATCATTGATGCACTGAATTGAGACAACTTTGAATACTCAAATAAACTTATTTTTCGTGACATACCTATGTAAAAATACTGCAAAATCAACAAAATTATGCACAGATATTTGATGAATTCCTGGAGTCTGATGACCTTGAATCACTCTTTATCAGTGAAAGACACAAAGCAGAGCAGAAACAAACAACCTGATTCTGAGGGGTGAGGTCACTCTCCAAATGAAGACATGGTAGAAAAAGTGTTTGGTTGATATATTGATGTATAGACTGAAATAGGAAGAAAAAGATCATAAGTGTACACACCAAGTAATGTGTACATATAAATTATCTGTTTGTAGATAAGCTAAAGGAAATAGCTCCTCCCTCCTGTAAGGGGTAAGTTTAATCCTTCATTCTTTTAAATTTTAAATATATTATTGCAATTCTGAGCATTACCAACAAATTTCAAAATTGAAATTCTTTCTGTGTGGTTTAGTTTAGATATTAGGGAAAAAGTCTTTGCTGTGTGGGTTGTGAGGCGCTGGAACACTTTGCACAGAGAAGGTGTGGATACCCTATCCCTGGGATTGTTCAAAGTTAGGTTGGATGGGGCTCTGAGAAACCTGGGATAGTGGAAGCTGTCCCTGCCCATGGCAGGAGGTTGGAACTGGATGATCTTTAGGGTCCCTTCTAACTCAAACCATTCTCTGATAAAGAAAAAAAAAAAAAAAAAAAACCAAACCCAAACCAAAACCAAACAAAACCACAAATCCCTCCAAAAAAAACCACCCCAAAACAAACAGTAAAAATAACCAGCACACAGGTTGGTAATAAAAATATGGAACATACCACATTTTTACGTGTCCTTGCAGAATTATACTCAGTAACTACGATTTTATAGATGGACATATTGGTTTTGATAAGAAACATATATTATGTAAAATAGCCTTGAAAGAGTGCTTTTGTGACTTCTAAAGACATATAAACTGACTCTCAAAAGACATGAATCAATCTAATCGCAAAAACGTAATCATGATGAAATTTAATGAAAAAGAGATCCAAAGCAAATCTTCCTCACTTGGCGACATCCTCACTGTTTGTTACTTAGGAAAGCTATGGTAACAATGAGAAAAACAAACACCTCTGCAAAGACCATGCAAAAATTGTATGTTAGGATATTCAAGTATTGGTGTTCTGCCAGTTTTTAGCAAAAAAACCCAGCAGTGTGCTTCTCCAACGCATCAACAGACTGATCTTTTATGAGCACGGGAGCCATCCTACTGACTCCACTGTGGGTGAGGCACCAGCTCTCATTTGGCCTCTAAAAACCCTCTCCATCCCAGAGCTCCAGAGCAGCAGCCGACAGTCCTGCCACCAGCGTGGGTGCTCTGCTGCCACCTGCAACACGGTGTCTGCGGGTGATCCCAGCTCAGCTGGGAGAGGACAGACCCCTTGCTCTTTTATATCTGCTCGGCTCTCTGAAAACACTACTGCATTCCTCATTTTGTTTGCAATATTAAAGACACTTGTTTTAGCTGAGAAATTCTGTAGCTGCATTGTTTCACAGAGTGTATAGAATTCCTCTCTTCTTGACAAAATCTTGAAAATTTGGCCTTCCTATGAACAGTGGCAGTACAGGAATACAGTATTTCAGAGACTTTGCATGGCCTAACACTGTCTGAACCTGACCTTTCTTAATTCCAGGGAAAAGCAGAAGTCTGTCAACCCTCTCTGTGGGACCAGGCAATTTTTTCTGAGGACTATTCACAGCTCTTAAATCTTATTTTTCTTAATACAGAGAATTTTATTAGCAGCACCTTCATCTCTGACAACTTTCTTATTACAGCTTTTGCTTTCTACTCCAAAGCCCTGGAATACGCCTAATAACTAAACTCATGCTATACCTTTCCATCTAAATAGCAATGACTGCCATTAAAGGAGCTCTGACAAGTCTCAAAATCCTTCTAACTGAATTTTTAGCCACCTAATTTTTTTAAACTTGTTTATGCAACCAGCTTTTCCTATAAATAATGTTCTCCCTTATTTTTGTATGCTACAAAGTAAATTGGCACCACGTATACACCCCAATGCCCAAATGAATGTAAGGCTACCATGACAATAACAAATGCAGGGGAGGTTTAATAACACTTTGGATAAACCCAGATTAGTTTCCTGCTCTTGAATGCATAGGCCACCAAACCTTGTTTTGGCTTTTAAGTGTATTTAAAAAAGGAAGATAATCCAATACTCTTAGTGACCTAGAAGAGAAAATAAAGGTAACAAATCTGAAGTGAAGCAGGAAGGCAAAGGTACTACTTTCTTCCCGCTGTATGTTCTGTCTTGGGTCAAGAAGCTGCCTCATGGGGGCTACAGTATGGATAAAGTCATGGAAGGAACTTGAAGATTATTATCTTCATAATTTAGAATATGAAAGGGTAGATTTAGGTGACGTATATAAGTTGCCTACAGAATAGCTGCAATTTTTGTGGTACCACTGAAAAAAAAACCAGGTGGAAATCTGCTCGGCATTGCATGGGGAGACATTCCTGAAATCTTTTGTAGGTAAAGGTGTCCTTTTTGAAAGGCACACTAGTTGAAAAACTGCCTTTTGAATCCTTAATCCTTTAATTTATTTGGGTTTTTTTTTTAATTTCTCAGGCTTGAAAAACATTTTCCTGATACAAAAATGGTCCTTAGGAGTTCTACATGGATTTTTTTATGGGTTTAACTTTAAGACCCAGGACTACAACAGTTTTGCAGTTCTCTGGACCACATATGACTAATAGTCAGGGAATTGGAAGCTTTTCTGACACCCACATCATCTGCTCATTCTGCCATTACATCATCTGCAAAAAACCCTCAAAGGTGATTTCAACCAAAAGGCTCCCTGTGAAAGAGAACATTCTCACACTCTGTTCTGACTTTTGGTGCGTGGGGAATCCCAAATGGTTTGATAGAGTCACATTAAGTCTGCTCTTTCTGATCTAGTCAGACCAGAAGCAAAATTGAAAACAAGTCTTTCTATCTCTCACACGTATATGCACCCACTCACACAGTCATGTGAGGGTTTTTTAATGTGACAAAAAATGAAGCTAAAAGATATTTTAGCTGTGATATCACCTTGGATATTGTTTGTCAAAGTTTCGAGTACAGCAGGTTACCCACCATCCACAGCTCCAGCAGAAACTGTGGTTTGGCAGCCAGTGCTGTTCCACTGAGAAAGTTAACAAGTCAACTCTCTTGCTTCCAGCAGAATCTGAAAGAAATTCTGATGCTGCCACATCAGCAGCAACTTCAGCAGCACTGGTAGCCAATAAGCCCAAATGGGCAGTGGCCAGTGTTTTGTGTGCTGTCTCACACCTCGCCCCAGGCTCCCTTCTCACTATTACTGTACACTTTGTGGACTTGATAGGACTCATGGGACTCCAGTTAGTATTTTCCTCAGTTTTTCCTCTGGCAGAAGCACACACTGTAGCAGGGATAAGCTCTGTTTTGGCCCCCTTGGCTTTCAAAACTCAGCTCTCCACTGTCTGTGCCTGTGGCACTCTCAGCCACACAGGATTGCATTAGGAGACAAACCAAAGCTGGGTATGGATCATTGAAAGGTAGGTTTGCTGCAATCCCCAAAGAAAGCAGAAGATGTCAATACCATCCATCTTAATGGCTTATGTGTTTCTCACAGCGCAGTTGCCAACCAGAGCTAACTTAGGGGAAGATAATTTTAATGGGACATAAAAGATCTCATGAAACAGACAGGCAGTGCAGTGCTCCCCAAGATCTTCTCAGCATGGGACAGAAAGGGCAGTCCTTGATGTGGCATAAGACTGGAGAAAACATTGAAGGTGAAAAGGAAAAACATTTATTTGTGTAAGGAGAGGTGAAAAATCTATTTTCCGGCAGCCAAAAGGAAGGGAAAAGAAGAAGAGGAGAAAAGAAAACCTGAAGGACAACTGAAAATTACTTCTCTATTTGGAAACCTGTTAATCACAAAAATAACGGAATTGTAAAATATATTACCTTATTATTGTCATTATGACTGTTAAATAAGGAAAAGAGCTCTTTGTTTAATCCCACAAATTAATTTTCATTAAGTACAAACCAAGTCATTAAAATAACTGAACCCTCAGAAGCAGTTAAACAAACAGAACCCTGCAGCATTCAGATGAAGGATCATACCAGAAATCTGTGGGGGTACACAGAAAAGGAACGGATAACTTTGTGGACATAATGATGTTTACAAGTTACTGATATTAAGTGGAACAACTGCAACCCTGCAACACTATGTTTGATGAATTAAAGTTGAAAAAGAAGCCAGGAAGGAATGTAGTCAATCCATATTCATGGTGGTTACACTTTGATAGTATAAGGAAGCTGTCATTAATATCAATGTGTAGATATCCAGGCCCAAATTAAGCCACAGTAAACTTGGGCCTACCCTTCCTGAAGAGCTGCAAATCTCAACATCACTATATAATATTTTTATATATCTATACCCATATACTCTGAGCATTTCCAGCCTGTGAAGAGGGCTTCCAAAACAGAAAATCACAGAGGTCTTAAAATTTGCCCACTTGAGTCAATGACACTAAGGATCAGTTTTTCATCTGATCTCCCCACCAATACCACGTGAACAGCAGAATCCAGTATGACAAGACCGGAACAATTCAGATGGCACAGCTTATCTGCAGGAGGTTTGGATCAGCTATCAGCAGCCCTTATTTACCATCACCACATGAATGCTTTGAAGAACAGGACTGTTCTCTTTCTCCCATTTCTGCACAGGAGAGAAGCACCATACTGCAGGAATAGAGACTGACAATATTTAGATGAGGCTTTTAGCACTTCCAGGGTGCAATCCATGATGCTGTTTTAGCCTGGAGTACCTTATTCCCATCTGTAATGTGTCACAGTTGAGGGCTCTTAACCCACTCTGCAGAGTGCTGCGCTCCTGAGAGGGACTCTCCTGCTTCTCAGCTGTGCAGAACTTTTTTACAGGCCTTAGAGCAGTACACTTTTACACCAAAAGCCTCAGATACCATGGCCCTTCAGGGACCCACACACCTCAGAACCTGCACTGGCCAGCCAGCAAAGAGTGAATGAGGAAAAGAGGATGTTCAGGCTGATTCCAACATCTCTCCCCTGCTGAGAGCAGTGACACTATGATACCTGGGACAGTATTTTGTATGTGCATCAAAACCTCCCAGTTTCACTAAGCTAAATTTGAGGATCCTTTCTGCATCATATGTCTCTCACATTGTGGAACAGTCAGAAGCAAGATCCCATTTTATCCAGGAGGCTGAAGCTGGACATCTGGGCCATCAGCAGCACCTGGTGCACATGGATGCATGGCTGGACTGGAAAAAACAATGTGCAAAGCAAGGTATAGTGAGCTCTCTAAATCCATGTCTGTGTGGGAGAAAATTGCTTGGAAATGTTTCTGGAATCATTGGAACATTTATGGGTGTGACAAGTTGTCTTGGGGTGACTTTGTGATGTGTATCCCATATCCCTGCCTATGCCCAGAAATTAATTCTTGTGCCTTTCTATGCCTCTAAACTGAGCCTGAGAGGGGGAAGGAAAAAACTGAGCAAAACTTTCTCAAAGCAGTTTGCAGCTTGTTCAAGGTCACATAGAGATAGGGAGTTTTTTTTTCATCTGCAGCAGCGGAGGGAGGAAGCACCCGGCTTGCTGCTTCCCAGTCAGTTTTTGGCCAGTTGTTCAGCTTCTTTTTCTCCAGAGAGAGACTGAGAGTTGAACTTTTTTCCCTTCCCTGGAATTTTGAATTTTCTCCCTTTTCCACTGGACTGCTTCAATATCAGAGCACATCGGGAGGACTTTCCACCAGGCACAGAGGGCCTGGCCCTGGGCCAAGCCCCAGCTCCGAGGAGACCAAAGGGACTCTAGCACTTTCCCAGGTTTTTTTCCACAGAAAGAGATTTTCTTATTTAGCATTATTTTCCTTTGTGTTTGTTAAATAAATAGCTTTTATCTCTTTCACTTTCCTTTGAGGAAAACTTATTTTCCCTGAACCTGGTGGGGGAGGGGTGGTTGAGCCTTCTCTCAGAGGATATATTTCTAAATTTGGCCAAACCGGTACACAAGCACAGAACTGGTGGCAGAGACACACAGTACAAATTAGAAATGAGAGGAGATCATTCACATGGGTCTAATATCAGGTGAACCAGCTCTTTGCTCCACAGTGGAAGCTTTCCCTGATCTTTGAACATAAGGGCCTCAGGAAAGTGACCTCTTCTGTTTAGGCCTTTCTTAAGGTGTGGATTTTCACATCCTAAGTGAGAGTGTTACTGTTGCTAAGAGGAATGTTACAGGGAGCTTGAAACAGGGATTACTCTTTCACTCCGAGACCTGATTTTGTTCCAAGCTGTAACAAAAATTAAAAGGAATGAAAATGTTCATAAAACATTTTCAAAAATAGGCTGAAAAAGGAGGGGGTTCAGCCTGGAGGAGACCTCATAGTATCATTCCAGTATCTGAAGGAGGCCTACGGGGCAGCTGGAGAGGGGCTCTTCACCAGGAACTGTAGCAACAGGGAAAGGAGTAATGGGTACAAACTGAAAGAGGGGAAATCTAGGTTAGATACACAGAAGAAATTCTTTACTGTGAAGGTGGTAAAACACTGGAACAGTTGCCTAGAGGGGCTGTGGATGCCCCATCCCTGGAAGTGTTCAAGGCCAGGTTGGACAGGCCCTGGAGCAACCTGGTCCAGTGGAAGGTGTCCCTGTGATGAAAATTAGATGACCTTTAAGGTCCCTTCCAACCCAAGTCAGCACACGATTCTATGATTTATCTCAGTAACACTATTTCCCTCCAGCTGTGGTCATCCCACCTCAAATTACAATTTTTGAAGAAAATAAGGTTTGGAAATAGAAAGGAATCTCAAAACAAAGAAGACTGAGGTTTTGTTTAATTTAACTGAATATATCTGAATTTCCTAAACATCTCCTATTCCCACAAAACATTTCAGTCTCACCAGAGGATGAGACAGCATTTTCCAACTAACTGTTTTGATGAAATTTTTCTAACCCCCTCTAATTATTAACTCCACAGTCTTTTTATCTTTGAGGAGTTTTCTTTTTTCTTATCCTTAATCCCATTTAACCCCAAATCTGAAGAATAACTTTCCATTCATAATCTGATTGATGTATATAAGATTTTCAGATCATGCTTCCCACCAAGCAAGGTAAAACAGACAATGCTTAAATATTGTAATAAAGAGATTTTGTACTGAATGACAGTTTTTCTCTTTATGATCTCAGCACTGGAGAAAAAGCACTGAGCTGATTATATTTCTTGTTTTAAATATTCATGTGACAACGTTGAAGAGAGAAATGAATATCAGAATGAAAAAATGACAAGAAAAAACGGCTACTAGAAATCTCTAGACATTTATCACAGGCCTAGAGGATACAAACCAATCAACTTCTAAAATCTGCTCTTTGATCGAGATGCCCAGTTAAAGCCTACATTATTAATATATGATTCTGTTTAAAAAGTCTATTAATCAAGCAAGGATGAATGATTAAGTGGATAAAGCACTAGCCTTTGACCTAACAGGCAACTTTCACAAATCTCCTGTGAATTCAATTCATAAAAAAAGAAAAAGAATGCTTCAATAGCTGTATAAATTATCTGGAAACAATGGCTCTCATTGTTTTTCTCTGTGTCATTAAATGATTCTCATTTGCATGCAAGACCATCTCCATTATCTGATTGCTGGGCTGATAGCTCGCTACAGGATGGGGGGGTGATCAATAAAGACTGTGTCTGGTTGTATTTTATCAAATAATATCAGTAACAACAGCAAACAATTCTTCTTCCAGCACTCCACCCTTGTCTTACAAGTATTCTCCAGACCTTTGGAAAGATTAACGGGAAAAGCCTCGATCCTGAAGACAGCTCTGCACTCAGGAATTCTTGCTTTGGTGTTTCAGTGGGATCCTGGTTGAGGAAACACAGAATAGTCTGAACACATTCACGCTTTAAGGCCCGAGGATCCTAAAGAGTTCAAAACTAAACTCTGTCATACATTGGCACTCTCCAGGAGCACTGGAAAGCCAAGGATTCCAGTGAAGTGTGTATTGAAGCAAGTATTAAAATAAGTAAGGAGCTGAATAGATGTCTTTTTTAATAACTGACAGATTCAGGGTATTTCACACTCTACTAATGCTGTTTTTTTAGGTTTTTTAAACATCAGATTTCCCAGTGATAATCACTGTTTCCAGTACCTTTTTGCAGTGGCAGTAGGGATAAATTTACTAATGCTGGTCAAGGGCAAGAAGGGGCCTGTCTCATTTAGCATCACAAGTGAAATCCTGTTGACTTTGGGCACCCAGGAGACTGCATTCTGTTCTTGTTCTTGTTGAGAAGAAAAAAGTGGGTTTTTTTAGGGCTTTGAACACTAAACTGCTCAGTAACACAAGCCCTATCTGCTGTCACTGAGCACTTGATTTGTCACCATGCAATATTCATTGAACCGTACTGTAAAATATTTCTCAAACTTTTTGTATTTCACTGCAGTGTTCCCCCCAAATGTGAGAAATACTGACTTTCTGTTGACACCCAGCAATTATGGGTTTGATGCAGGAATTCCTGATGGAGGCTTGGTACCTGTGCTGTGCTGGTGGTTAGGTTGGATCATACAATGACCCTCCTGTTTTGAAATGGGGCACGTTATAAATACTGTCTATAAAAAACATCACTGGAAATAGAGTTTGCCAAATCACAACTGAGGTCAGTGTAGAATAACTTTGTGTTTAGCATGTACACTTGTCCTTTAAAGAAGCAGTTTGTCTGGAGTACATAAAAGGTCCTACTTAATATATAAAGTAAATTCTTAAATATTAGGGCTCACTATTCCTAAATATTAATAGTCACAACTAGCAACACAAATAGTAAAATTTCTGCTGACAAAATAATATTTTGTGTATCAATTTTTTAAATATAATACCATAACCAGACCAGTTTTCCAGGTGACAATTGATTGAAAATTAATAATCAATTTTCTGTTGACAAAGAGGAAAAAGAAACAATGCTACCTCATGCTCTCTCCCTAGGTAAATAGATTCTGATGGGACAATAGCATTAAACATTTTTTAATGTCATTAAAATAAGCAAGAGTGTCCCCAGACACAAAGAGGAAGAGCTGTGTTTTATGTTTGTGGTTTCTTTACAAAGCTGAAATATAGATCAGCTTTGTAGAGTGGGGTTTTTTGTTGCTTAGAATTGTATGGGCAACTTTCAGGCTTTTTTAAAAGAGTTGGAAAGAAAAGGGTCTTTTGGAAGTGATTCAATTTTGCTCACAATAGAACCAAATGGCTCTTTACTCACTTTAGGATCAGACTGTTATATTGTCCCAATCCACATAAAACCTCAGGTTGTTTTTTTTTCTCATCTGTGAGGTCTAAAATGGAAGCTATTGATTTTTGATCCTATTGGTTCAATTCTGATGTATTCCAGGACACATTCAAATATCCCAGAAACTCTAGTGGGGATGACTAGAAAATTTGCAGTGTTAGATTACAAATTCAAGTATAATTGCTTCACTGACCCTTCAAGGCACTTCACTGAAGTACTCTGAAGTGTCCCTTTCCCTAGAAATGGGGTGAGCTGGATGGCCAAACAGACACATGCTCCCAACTCTCTTCCTTTTGAGCAAAAAAAAGAAGGAAAAAGTCCATCTTACAGCAGAAACTGGGCTCAGACATTGGAAGAATTTAAACATAATAGTAATTCCTGTTCTTAACAGCTTGAGCAGAGATGTGGTGCCTGCCTTTGTCACACAATTAAACCACATTGTTAACGTGGGAAGTTTCACAAGTTACTCCTGCAGACGCTGCACAGACATCACACCTTTCTTAGCAAATATCCCGCAGGACTGACTGACTGGAATTAGGTGGGCACAGAAAATGCCAGAATATTCTGGCTTTGATATGAAGCATCTGCCACAAGGTATCTGGCTCATGCTGCATCACTGCTGAATTCTGTAATGTCACGTACAATAACCCGCTTCAAAAAATATCTGGTACTGTGAGGTGCTATTGTTGGAAGGCTCAAAGTGAAAGCTGCACCTACCGTTCAGGTGGGGGATTTTAATGACACCAGAGGAAATATGAGGACAGCAGCCATCCCCAGAGGGTTGTTTCCTCCTTCCAAAGACCTCAGTTAAGGGGCTGGAATGGAGAAGACAACCTGGTGAGAAGGGTTACAGTCTTTGCGTACACTGGGACTTGTGGAAAGGTTTTGGCCCAGATAGGTGGAAAAAGTGGAGTTCCCATAACCTTCACCTAACGAGGTTGGTCACAGAGAACCAGCTTCACATGAAGGGGAAGCAGAGCATGCACATTGGCCATGAAGATTCCAGATTAGCTGAGGCCAAACCGATTTTCCTTGCATTCTTCATAAGATGAGCTAGAACTGAATTGCTTTTTCAGGAGATAACATCGCTGAGCTGTCACAGGCTAGGTTTTCCAAAGATCTAAAAACTGGGGAGCAGAGGAGGTCCAGTGTTATCAGATGAGCAGATGCAGGAGAAAATGAAACAATTCTGACCTACTTTTGCTGAGACCCTTCACTGAAGTTCAGCACTGAACCCCAGTGCCCTGTGTGTTGTTTTGAGCAAGAGCTCACTGACCACGTTACACACATAGGGACAGATTTTTTAAAAAAAATTTTTAAAGATAAAAGTCCACAAGGAGGGGTTTTGGGAGGCAATTATGTCTGGAAGAAAAGGACTGAAACTTTAGCCAATTCTCAACATGATCAGTTATTGATCAGTTATTTTTCATTGTTCACAACATAGTGCCTGTTGAAACAAGAGATTTTTGCCAGTCCCTAACTAGCTAAGGAGTTCTCTCTAATTTGTTGGGGAAGAAGTGGTCAGTACCTCCTCACTGGAAACAGACTATGCACCTATGCCAGATAAAATCCTTTCTTATTGTCCATCACAAAACCTGGACGTTTTATGTCCTTATAAACAGAAAACTTTCTGACTGGATGTTATCTCTGCTAAAATCCAACCTAAATTCTTGCTTTTATATCCTACACGCTCCAGAAAATTTCATATTTGAATTAATTTTTGACCTTTATATGTTAAGCCTACACTTGATCTACATCCAGATGCATTTCTGCATCAAATTATTTGACAATACCAACATTGTCACAATGATTAGGAACATTTGTAGTATCTGTGAAATCTATCTGTCATTGAGAGGTGTACTGACAGAGCTAAGAGAGGGCTGGTAACTCCCACTGGAGAGAGCACTCCAGTTAAAGACTGGGTGTATATTATGAACCATCCTTCAAATTTGTTATAGCCAGGGAAAAAAGTCCTCCTTTTCCCTTGGAGAACAAAAAATGACATTTAGAAACAAATATAAAAATACCTTTGATGACTTAGAAGGATGAACTAGGAGACTTTATTTTTTTTTTTGGAAAAACACTGGTCTTAGGGACATAAGGCCTGGAATTCATTCATGCTATGGCTATTTACTGAGCATATGTAAAATTATACGTGCTCCTTTACCAGGTTAAGGGTGGCCATCCACCTAGGTAGAGACTGTTCATTAATGCCTTTTGGCAGGGCAGATGACAAACCATGACTCCAATCCCCTTGTTGTCCCTACATATTCTTAAGAATTTATTTGCTCCCTCTCTTGATTTATGGGAGACATTTCTAGTTAAATGTGTAAGTAGGTAAGCATTTTGTAAAAGAGTACACTCAATATTCAGAATTCACAAATGCCAGGAGATGCTAAAAGACAAAATCCTATATTCTTTAACCATCAAAAGTCCTGAGTATATTCCTAAGCCTCTATGTAATCTTGAAAGGTCAACAGACTCGGATTTTTTTCTGCCTGAAGGGAATATAAGTTCCAGGGAGTAGGTTTGTCTTCTTCTTGCCCGCTGCCTGCAGTTTGAAAATGCTGAAACTACAAACATGAATATCAAATTAGGAATATTATTCCTGTTAAGTAAGAGTTTAAGTTCTTTATATCCACAATGTGAGCGGTACTTACAAACTTTGGATGGTTACAGGAAAGACTCAAGCCAAAACACTTTGGCTTGGGATCCAAACTTTAAGTAACTCAAGAGAGAAAGTAATTCCAAAATGCTTTTTGAGGATAGTGTTTAACAAATTTACTAAGCTGTTTTATAGTCTTTGCACAGGACTTATAATTTCAGTGGCAAGTGTAATACTGAGGGTACTTTAGCACACACAGAAACAGTTCCCAACAACTTAGAACAGGACAGAAATTGTGATGTCAGATCTAACTTAGAGCAGAGTGGTGATTAAACAGAATTACATAGCATTGCTTTGGAAATGCTAAAATCCTTATTCTGAAAATATTAAGGAAAATTTATAAAGCAGAAGCAAAAGGAGAGACATCAGGTTTTTGTTTAATATACTAAAAGGGAACACTTTGAGTTGTTTTTGTACCAGTTTGAGTTTTAAGTAAAAAAATCGTTTGACCAGCTTTTATACATTTGATGTTTCTATACATTTTGCTGATCATCTTTGCTTTTCTGTCATTCAGCAAACTTCAAACTGCATTTCTTATTTTAAATCTACTTAAATGTATGTGTATTGCTCTTAAATTCTGGTTCCACTTAGCTCTGTTAGCCTTTTATCTGTTCAGGATTGAATATCCCCCTTGTCTATGCAGTGTTTATGTATACCTGGTTGTTTCAGATACATTGCAGCAACGAATTATTCATGTTATAAAAAAACCCTTAAAATAGATACTACTATAAATATTATTGGGTGTTGTTTATAGTTACATGCCTGGTTTCTATCTAGTTCTGTTGAAAAGAATGAGTAGAAATCATATTTAACACTTGCCCATGACATAAGCCTGAAGACTACATGGTAAAAAATATCTGTCATTTGCAGAAGAGTGTTTGTCCTCAGTGTGAGCGCTGCTCTGATAAGGCAGGCTTAAATAATCACTTCCCCTTGCCTGGTTTTAGTTAAAGTGACAGTAAGCAAACACTGACTAGAAATTGATCAGAATCAATGGCCTTATGGCTAACTAATGGCAGATTAAAATCCAGGCTCGATCTAGATCAGCCCAAAGAGTGAGGCCTGGGTCTGCAAGGGAGCAATTTGGGTCCTGTAACACTCAAAAAAAGGGGAAAAGGCCCTGATTCAGCATGGCAATGAGCCAAACTGATAACAGAGAAAAAGGCAATTATAACACTCCACCCTCCTGTTTCTCTCTTAGAAGCCTTTCAGAAGAAGAACAAGTAAAATATTTTGCTATCAACTGTCCGATTTGCAGCTGTAGAGCCACTGGAGCAAACTTGTAGGATTTGGGGTTTTCCAGTATGATCAGCTAAACAGAGCAGATATGTGGCAGCACATAGTCAATTGTTTTGCTGCCTGGTCATTTAACAAATATATATTTTTCTTGTATCTGTCTCCACAGCCATGCCCTACCTCTGCACTTATACATTCCTTTTCTCTAATGAGTCTTTGACAACCACCATGTAATTAATAAGAAATAACAGAACAGATGTTATGCACCTCTCACATTTCTGTTAGACTGACAAAAGCCTGGCCTCAGAAATGTTGACGTGATTTTATCAGGGAGATCCAAAGTTCTGCCATTTGGATCTCTTTCTTTGCTTCAGCCCCAGGAATTTCCTCCCCCTACAGAACTACTTAAACATTTCTTCCCATCTCTTTCTCTGCGCAGGCAGGAGGCAGCCTACCTATTCCTGAGGTAGAATATCATGTTTTTCTTAAAGATAAATGAAGGTGTATTTAAAGTCTAATGATTGGATTTTACTCCTTATCAAGGTACTTTTATTTTTCCTAAAAAAAAGTTGGATTTTAATTTTCTTTTTAATGCCTTTAATGTTAAGGAAATTACACTTCCAAGTAACTAGTTTGTAATTTGTGATCATGCATGATTCTGATACTGAAGGAATTTCATTACAGGTACGGTAAAAAGAGGAGAATGCATGTACATTTGCATGCCCATGTGCAGGTAAATAAATAGTAAACCACATTGATAACAGAGGCCATTATAATTTGAATAAGATTATATTCTCTCTAGGAGAGATAAAGGGTAATGAAAGACAATTCAAAGCTAGTTTGTTATTACTTCATCAAATACCTCAGCCTCAAGCTGATAAAATTCCCTTGTACAGCTCCCATGAGACATTAACTGCAATGATGCTGCCAACCATTTGTAGTGATCTCTAAAAACATTAATATTACTATTTAAATGAGTTTGTGATGTAGTATAACAGAGGGTAAAGCTAGAGGTGAAACTGCTACACAAGCTTTCATAAAACGACTACCAGTGTGCTACTGGGCATGACAAAATGAATTATTTTCACAACAGACAGGTGCTCCAAAGAGACTTGAAAAGACTTGTGCAGAAGACAAGTTGGAAAGTGCTCTGTGAAGTAACTTTCACTGTCCTCATCACCTTCAATGAAAGACAGAACTTTTGTTTTCCTTTCTTTTCGACCAAGTAAGGAATATCAGACCAAGCTTCTAGGGAGTTTAACTCAAACCTTTTTCTTTTCTTTCTCTAGCATTCTGCTTTTCTTCCCTCATCCTTAATTTTTTAAGGAATCTTTCCTTTCGTGGCCCAATTTTTGTGCAGGTTTGGGCAAATGATTGCCATAACTCTGTACATGGTGCAAGATTAAGCACATGTTGGTCGATTGCCATGTGGCTTTCTATTCAAAGATGGAGAATTATTGCAAGGGTCTGGTATCATTCAGAGAGGGAAAATCAGAAGCTGGCCATGGTTTTGCATTAAGGGCTTCAGAGGAAAGAGTTTAAACCCATTATATTACAGATCTGCACACTTTTACTGTGTTAATCCCTCCCTAGAACCAGAAACAGCCCCTCTTCTGTAGAATTAGGCAGTTGCTAGGCCTGTTGTCGTGCAAAACAATTTGTAAATCTGAAAAGCAATTACTTTACATTTTCTGAACGAAGGAAATGATGGGGAAAATGAGACAAGTAAGGCAGTTGTTTGTCTTATTTTAGATCAAAATGTTTGTACACTTAAAAAAATTCATGCTTGACTACAGACTTATGTTAAAATCTTCTCATTGTGAGCCTGTTAACTAAGACTTTCTCAGGGGGAGTATTTCATTAACACTTGGAAAGAAGAGGCACAGAAGCAAAAAGTACTGTTGTCACACTGTGTGTCACTTGACAGGCTGTGAGGGAATTTAACAGTCCTCGATAGCATTTCAGTCCCTTCCAGGAATGCTCTGGAAAACCAAGGTAATTTTGCTAAAAGGTAAAATAGGCTGGGCTGAGAGGTTGCCCAAGGCATGCGTTACACATAATGTTTGGGTTGGTATTTTTCTTAAAAGACAAAACAAAAGAAAAAAACAACCAAAAAACCCCACCCCAAACACGGGTCAGAAAGTTCTTTTAGAAGCTGAGCCCATCAGTTACACACTTGTACGGCACAAGGACTACCCTGCTGCAGCATAAATAATCAGTTAATACATTAACCTCTTATCTACAAAGACTAATATTGTGGCTGCTGATCAGGATTTAGCCACTGGCCATGAACTTTGGCTGGGAAGCCACTGGATATCTAAGTAAAAACCAGAATATTTTGACTTGAAATTTTATGTAGTAGATCAGATTTGCTTAAAAATAATAACAATTAATAACAAAAACCCCATGGGAGAACAAAAAAGGAAAGAAGAGGAATTATTTAGGCCTTTGTTAATTTAAAAAGAAATGAAGAAATTATTTAGAAATCTTATTGTGGAATTTAAAGATTAAGTTTTAAAGAACTTGTACTGTCTGGTTCAAATGTCTTTATTTCACTGTCTGAAATAAATTGCACATAATGCATGAGTGCTAGAAAACATTATTGAGTTTCATTCACACCCAGACACAAGGCAATTTTTTCTCTCTTCTTCTGCCTATCTGTGATACCTATGAAATGATAATATAAAATAGTTGATTGTGCTTAAATTGCTTTTCAAATAAAATTTTTTATTGTAATCAAGAGGCTTTTGCCAGAATAAGGGGAATAAGAATGTGAATTAATATGGATGTTAACCTGATTATTAATTGGTAGTATTCACACAATAGGTTATTTTCCCCACAAAAAGGGACACTAGAAATGTTCAAGATTATTTTGTGATTTGATTTTCCGTGGCCATTTTAAAGATTCTCTTTTGGAACAACACACAATGTTGCATTTTCTTTTCTTTTTTTTTTTTTTTTAATTTGAGATTTTTGTTTTCTTAGAGGAAAGAAAAGAGATTCTTATTTTTCACCTGTATAATATCTTTTATATCCAGAATGAATGCAGTCACTAAAGGTTCCTGGTAGTAGTGAAATGGGATTTTCTACTTCCAATCTGTTCTTTGTCCTCTGAAAACTACCAAGTGATGGAGAATATCTCAAGATATCTAGCAAGTGTGTTATGATTTTGCATTCAAAGCTGCCCCTTGTTCTGAGCTTACAAAATAATGAGGATAAGAGTGAAGCTGCAGGTAATGGCTTTCAGTAATAAAGAGGGGTTTTTTCCACAGTAGAGGTTTCTTGAAGATACATAATCTTCATGGTATTTTGTGGGGGTTTTTTTGGTGGATTTTGTTTGGTTGGGTTTTTTTATACCTTCTCCTCAGCTAAAAGCAATTTTAACATGCACCAATGAGCAGTGGGCCAGTGAAATATGTGCCCATCTCTTTGAGAACTGATATTTCAATCCCTGTCATACATCCAGGCAGACTTAAGAGCTTGTTTGTCAAGATTGTTGCTGTCAGCGGCTGAATCTCCCCCTTCTGTTGGAGACATCTTGCATCAGCACTCAGGACTGTTCTTTTTCAGCAGAGAGGTGACACTCACTCTACTTTTGCTTTGCTTCCAGGCTGTTCAGATGAGGAGTGGCTGCTAAGTGACAGTGATTTTCAGTGCAATATGTTTAAAGATATGGGCCTGACCCACCTAAGGGACCTCCCTGCTGCACAAACCAAGAGGAGAAGTAGAAGGAAGAGCCCTGTGGAACACAACCCAAATTGCTGTGAAACCAAACCTAATTTCAACCTGCATGACTGCTTCAAGGTGTATTTATTATATAGACAAGAAGTATCTCTTCTACAGGTAGTTTATCATTTTACTAATATTCACACTAGACAGAATTGTGCCCAACAGGACGTAAGAGGAAACCAGATCCCCCCACAGGTCTGTCCTCACCGAGATCATCCATAAAATACTTCCATCAGCCTTAGTGAAAGCAGAACTGGGCACATAGCTAGTACCAAATTCCAGGAGGGAAGAATTGACAGAAATATTTACCACAGAATTGCCTTTGTAAAGATTAGACTGGAAACCACAGATTAAAAGATTTTAATTTCAGCCACAGAGACACAAATGGAAAATTATCAGGTTTGCGAGAGTTTCTAATGGTCTATGACTTAGTAAAAACATTTTTTAATGCATTTTCTTTGGATTATGCAGAAATACTCTCCTTTGGCATCAGAGATGATGTGCAGAGTAAATCACTTACCCATGACCAAAGTCTCACAGAGCTAGGGTGAAACATGTAAAGCCACACTTAGGTCATCAAGAGTTTGTCTCAGTTTTGCTCTTCAGAAAAATATGTTATGATGCTTATGGAGAAATAAGACTTTCATTTTTGTACAGAGGACCTTCTCCTAGCACCTTTGGGCTGGGCAAAAAGAAACCTGCTTTGGTGCCTCAGCGACAGGATTAAGGAGCAGGATTGAGATCAGCCTCAATTCCTGCCCAAACTGTAAAACTTCTGAGTGTCTGAGGACAGTCCCTATGCGTCCCTCATCCTTTGCACATCTCTCCAAAAGAAAAGTTCCTCCAGAACCATTCCTTCTACTTGCCTACCTTTACTTCAGTCTCCTTGTCAGTGGCACAGCTCCAGAGAGAGGAGGAGAGGTGCCCAAGGCCGGTTAATCAGGGCACTTTGTGGGATAAGGGCAGTGGTCCCTGTGTCAGTGATGGGCACCTATGCCAGCTATATTTTAAAAGAATTAAAAATGAATGTGATATCCACACATGAAGAGGCTGTTTCCACATCTAATTTCAGAACTGGCTTTGAGAATCCCAGCCCCACAGCTGCTAACCGTGGGTTCTACAGAGGCATCCAAGTTTCAGGAGAATAAATTAGGATTTCAGTGTTTCCTTTCACCAGCCTTTCCCCTGGTGCAACTGAGCAGTCATGTCAATCCAGGTGCAACCAAAAACCTTCCACTACAAGATAAGAATCCACCTAAGAGAGGTCTGTACATCCCATTCCTAAAGGTGGGACCCAACAAGCAGGTTCTGTTACACATATGGATCTTGACTGATGCTGCACCACAAGTCTGTCATAGGTGGTTTTAACAGAACTATAAATGGAAACTTCAAGAAATGCTTATGAATCTTATCCCCAGCTGGTGGTGGGGCTTTCACAATAGGAAATGGATCTGCAAAATCAGCACAGATCCACATTTTCATTAAACAATTCAGATGTTCTTCACGTTCAGCTTTTTCTTTCACATTAATCTGCAAAGCTTGATTGCAGACCCAACTCTCCAGACTTGATGGAGATTCAGCAGCAGCACCTTGCTTGCACCCTTGGAGTCTTCACAGGGGTGATATTATGTATTTTCCACAAGGTAGAAAAAATGATTAAAGTATGTTTTAATGCCCCAAATAAGTAGCATTGCATTATTCTTTTGAGGAGTTTGTTCCCTGGGGAGTATTTTGGGTGAAGATTTTCCAGCCATATCCCAGACCTTCTTAAAATCACAGCAGATATAATCAGTTTTTGAAATGCCCTTTATACCTGTCAAGCTAAATAAGATTACAGATTTGTCTGCTCACAAAAGTGTGATGTCATATAGTCCCATTTGCTGCAGTTCAAGTCATTATCTGTCTTGTCTGAAAGTGCAGCGTGCATGATCTGCAAGATCAATGTTGGTTTTTTCAGAGGGGGAAAACCAAAGGTGACGGCTGCCAAATTCTCAAATGGAAAAGCAGAAGTCGGGATGCCATAAAACAGGGCTGTCCCTGGATATGTCAAAGAGAGACAGGGAATTTTCAAATCAGCACGAGGCAACTACTTCAAGGCAAATATCAGGGAACACAACAGGAGAGAGGAGCATTGGAGGAGCTTAGTGTGCTTCGTTCGCAGGCCAATAAGCAAGATCAAAGCTGCAAGTGTGAGAGATAAGAGCACACCATTTTTGCACAGATAATCACAGCAGCTCTTAACCCACCTCTCTCAACATCCCTGGGGGCACCAGGCTTCAGAGATCCATTTCCCTCTGTGCTACTGCCACACTGCATACACCTACCTGCAGGAGACAGCTGACTGCTCTATAGCATCCTTTCCAGCAGAAAGGCCAGAGCTTGGCCTGTGGAAGACAATTGGAAAGACTGGATTCAAAGGTTAAGCGATTGAGATGCTTTTATGCCAAAGCTCTAAGTAGCAAAGGAGTTTTTCTATGCACAGAAGAAATGAGGGGACCTGCAATGTATTGCTTTCAGATGAGCACTTCTCCATAGATGTGTCTGAACTGAAACTCTCAGCCTGAATTTCATGAAGCTGTGATGAAATTCATATGTGAACCTCTCTGCCAAATCTGTTCAGTGCACAAGGCCTGTTCATCCTCTAAAATTTACCATTTTCAATTGTTGCCAATTATGGGCTATCATATTCCCATACCAAAAGACCTCTTTTTCAGTATTTTTGTAGTTTTTTTCCCAGATATATCAACAATGCTTTACAAGCTGACCTGGTCTCAGGTGGCTATATCTAAGTGTCAACTATCAAAAATTATTTTGGAGAAATAAGTTATAAACTCAAGATAGGCACAGATTTACAAGGGGAAAAGAGAAATGGTAAACCTTGGAGACACTAGTACAGACATATGCTCCCTGGATAAATTCCTAAACTGAAATCCCATGTTTCTTTCTCTCTTCTCTCTCTGTTCTGTCAAATATGGAAAGAAGAAAGCTCTTCTTTCCATATTTGACACACGCATCTTCAAGAATTGCAATATTTTGTTAATTTATTGGCGTATATGTAAAACTCATGAGCAAAGACGTGCAGTTTGGCTCAAAAACCCAGAAGAAAACACTGGAAAAATCCTGGGGTTTAATGTAGAGAGCACCGTGTCTTCTTCAGGGCAGAATTCTGCCTGTGTGGTTGATTAGCAGAGCTGTAAGTGAAGATGCCCTGCTTTGAACTGGGATGCACTTCAGCTGTTTTCTTAGAGACCAGAGTGTTCCTAAACCAACTTGGCTCATCTGTTTCTACAAATAACACTTCATGAGTGCTCAGACACCTTTGACTAGGTAGAAGGGAATCTCTTCATTCCTGGTGTTCAGTATGGGCTCAGCTTTTTTACAGCGCATTAACCATACAAAATGTTTTATTTATTTTTTCTGTTAAAAAAAAAATGACCTGCCAACTTTATTTCAACTTGACTTTAAACTTGCTTCACCCTTGCATGTGACTTTCTGACAGTATTAACCTCACAGGCTGTATGTACTGTAATACCCATATTTCTGGTTGTTCGACTCCTGAATGCAATTCTAACTTTCTTCCTATACACCTGTGATGATTTTCACTTTGGATGAACCATGAGCTATAAGCTTATCTTATATTGAAATCTTGTGCTGGGCCATATTGTTTACTAAAATCTCCATCTTTTGTTCCACTAAATAATTAAGTATATATTTGTATATAGTTACTTCGTATCATAGAATATTATATATTTTATAAGTATATCCAGGCTTTAACTATCACTGACAATTTAATGAAAGCCAAAGCTCATTTATAACTCCCTGCCTGTTTCACCTTTGGAGGCAGAACTGGAAGAGGGAAGGAGTGCTTTCACTGGTGAATTTCAGCATTTTTCTTTGTGCTACAATATTTAGCAGTTAGCTTCAGGGACTGATGATCTCAGTACTACAGTCCTGTAAGTGGGACAATATGAGGAATCTCAATGTAGAGTGAGACAATTTATCCAAACCTCCCATTTCTGGCTGAAATAACATGTGCAAAGTTTCTGAGCAAAGATGTCCCTGATGCAAACTTGATATTGAAGCTTTTAACAATTCCCTGCCAAAAAAAAAGATGATGACAGCAGAAATTTCAAACATATAACAGGACCTTTTTTCCTGGTTTCAGTTGCCATTGTTAGCTTAAGGGTAAATTTTTTGAGAGTGCCCAAAGGGGAGGAAGGGAAACCTCAGTTTTTCTGTCACTTAACTGCACATGCTGATGCTTTGTTATATTTTCAGGGATGTTTAAGCAGGCAAAGGGACACAACATTGACTTTTGGTGACTTTATGGGCCCTGTGGTCAAGCTTCACTGGCAACAACGGGGCTGAAGTGTATGTAACAACCAAATGATTTCAAAGCTATACTCCTGTTGAGATTAATACATCACTTCTCCCTAAATCTGGAATCTACTGCCTTCTAGTGATTACCTCTCCCAACAGAGACAGAAGCACAAACCCCACAACTGCTCCTCTTCTGTGCAAAGTGATTTGCTTTAGCTACGATTTATCTTTCGCAGATGTTCTTACATGTCCTTGTGCACCTCACCTTCCTCGATGTATCAGAGGTGAGATGACCAACTCAACTGCACACCAGCCGCAAACAGGGCAAGGAAACAAGGAGATGGAAGAGGCATAATGTTAAGAGGGATCATGATGTTATTGAAGGAATATCCTGCTTCTACATCTGTTTTTATCTTCATGCCAATACACACTGTGTTATTTCTAACTTTGAAAGAAAAAACCCCAGGAATTTAGCCTGCAATGTAAAAGCATCCTAATATTTTAAAAAAGAACAAATCCTTCCCTGGAATGACTCAAAAATGTACTCAGTGTTGGGGGTGCTGGCGAGCTGTTCATTAAGAATTTTGTCAGGTGCACATATTTCAGAATAGGTGTGTTCTACTGATGTAAACACTTAAGTCAATGAAATTTCGTGTTCATGAAATAAAGCTATAATTAATGAAAGTTCATATTCAAATGTGCAATTGCAAGAGATAGCTTAAAAAAAAAAAAAGTCTGGCAAAATGCAAGCCAGCCCTAACTGTATGATCAACAGGATTGCGTTAAGTCACTCAGTCATGCTAATTCATCCAGTTTTATTACTAGCTCTTCATTAACACTCACACTCTGTGTAATTATGCAAATATCTGTGAAGAAAAAATAAAAAGGTTCTTTTCAAATCTGTTTTTTAGTTCTGGGGGAAGTGTAACAGCATATGTTTTTCAGATGCTGAGAGGTGGTTCCACCACTAACAACATGTCATTAGCTTAAACTGAACAGCTTCCTCGCAGCAGCGTGGCCCCATCTTTTTTTGTACCTGAATATGACTTTGGCCTAATGCAGGAGTTCACTCTCTCCCAGGGTGGGGTTGAATCTGCTGAAATTCCTTCTATCCATGGTTGTTCTGTGATAGCTCATGGCTTAGGAGATACTCTGCTGTGTTTGAATCTTCAGTTTGGGGAGCTGTATTGGCTTTCTGCTTATAAATGTCTTTACATTGACATGTCTTTACGTGTCTTTACCTGTCTTTCTGCAGGTGCCAGGCATGTTAGAGATGTGAAGTCAAACAAAAAAGAGAAGCAGAGGTTCTTTTGGAGAAAGAGGAAGGTCTGATGTACCAGACTCCTCCTGCTCTGTGCACAGATGTGGTTCTGAGTCATGTGCAAGAGAAGAAAGCACTGGAGGGTTCTGGGCATGGCACACATGAGACCAAGAGGTATTGCATGATTTAAAGACAAATATTGTGTCTCCACACACTTGGTTTGAGAGCTAGTCAAGTCAGAAGCATTTCAGTTCCAACTCTGAAAACCTTGAATCTGCAAAGATTTGCTGTCTCTGCGTTGTGATGCTCAGGTCAGCAGTCACTACACAATGCAAGAGATGCAAGTGAGAGGGACAACATCAAGCCTTTGTGAGCCCAGGCTGGATCCATCCAAATTCTGGAGCTCAGAGGTCAGGGTCTATCTCGTTAGCGAGGAGAAGCAAAAGGAGGCCTTAAGATACTTTACTTCCAACTTGTTTTCACTAAAGCAATCATACTAATTTGCCCTCTGGGAACCCCCCGTTCTGCAACCCCCTTAGATCCCACATCATATCACAAATCATAAGGGCCAGTGAACAAATCATGCACCTATGGTTCCATTTCAACACACCTTGGCATCCAAAGGTGTTCCTGGAGTTATGTTAAAGCATTGATCCTTAAAATAAAATTTCTATTCTGTTTGTCACTTGAGACTGGCTGTGTTCATTGCTCAGCACATTCAAAATTGAACCTCAGGAGCAGCCCAAGCAATTCTGATTAGTGCAAATATGAAAAAAAGTCAACATTACATTTCATTTCTGTGCTTTTCCTTTTCTCTACAAAAAGGCAAGAGAACTTAATATAATTAACTATTCTGCTCACTGAAGAGCTATAGGATCAGGTTAAAGTTTGACTTAATTTTTAAGGGTGGCTTGGTTGTGGGGGATTTTATTTTTCTCAGTAATAAAGAAGACAAGAACTGAAGTCTTGGCCACAGTGAAAGGGGAAAAAAAATTTAAAAAAATATTTCTATCATGTTGTAAGTGTGTCAGGTGGGGGGAAACTTCAAGACAGGACACCTGAATAATAAGTGTTAAGCAGGCCATACCACTGAATCTAAGATCTAAGACACTACTTGGACAAAACCACCACTTTATGAATCTGAGGAATCTCCTCCCAGCTCTGCAGCCAGCCCTGTATATATGCATACCTGAATGCCCAGCTGCCAAATATGACAAATGTGACAGAAATTTAAAGTTATTTTCCTCTTGAATTTGACTGATAACATTATTTAGTGAATATATTTTTCACCTTATAAGTCACTAAGGTGAAGAACTGGTTCTACTTTGGTCATGCTATTTCAGCTTCTTAGGACACCCTCATGCATAAAATACACACTGACTCCTCCCCTCCCCCAGAAGGGCCAGTGCACAGCAGTAAATTCCAAAATAAATGAACACATTATAATAAAGACAAGATTAACAAGCTATTCTATATCTCTGGGCACGTGCACACATATACTTCATTGCTCCACGATCTCACACCTCACAAAAAACAAACTGTTTAATTCTGATTTTTAAAGAGCAAAATCATTTGCTATATTGAAACAGCCCATTCATCACATAAAGCATTTGATTCTGTCACCTCAAGTACTTGTTAAATCACTTCCAGCTGCTACAATCAAGGGCTAGGTACTTCCAAGGTCTGACACTTTCTGAGCTCTATTACACCATTAAGTATGATTCTTCAATCCAATCCTAGCCTTCATAATAATCAAGTGCCCACTCCACTTAACTTCAAGGCAACTAGGGAACCTGGAATTCTCCATATATGCCTGTGTCTGATTTTCAATCAGATCTCTTCAACCCAAGACTGAAAGCTCCTGAATACCAGCTAAGTACTAAAATGGCATCATTTGCAACTTGCAGCAGTGTCATCAGTAGCACTTCCATTGTTAAGCTCCTGTTTTTGCGAGGTCCAAAGCAGTGTGTTTAGACTGAGGCTAAAATTAAATCTACAAGGCAGAATGTAGCTGCAAGCATGCACAGTGTTTGCCAGATAAACAAACTGTGTCTGCTCACACCATTTTGTTAGGTGGGTCTTAACTAAGCTGCTGCAGGTTGCTAAATTGTGCTTTGTGTGCTACAAATGGGGGTGTCACACACAGAAAACACTGGAATGAAGAGGTTGGTAAGAAAGTGTGACTCTGGCTGCTCGTAGGTTGTAATATCAACTCAACCTCAAAGTTGAAACATTAATCTGAGTCATTCCCAAGGAAGCATCATTATACTTAGGAATTTTTCCCACTTCTCTTTCCTTCTTTTTAGGAAGATCATCTATTGGTTTTCCCTTTTCTTTCTCTCAAAGCGTCAGCTGCTGTCCATCTCGTGAGAGAGGCACTCAGAGATTATTTCACAGCAATTCCCAAGACCCTGAAACTGTTGCTGTGACAGGAGATACACACAGATTTCCTGAATATCCCTGCACCCTGCATCCCTGATCAGCATCACCTGTATTTGCCTGCTTGTGCAAACCTGCAATTCAACAGCCCTCACTGTGCCTTCTCTTTTTTTCCCCAAGAAAAACAGGAGATTCCTGTTATGATACCTTGTAAGGAACACCAAGAAAAGTGGGACAGCATCACAGTTTTCCACAGACACAGACTAAGGAATCTTGCATCCCACAGAACTTCAATTTTCTCTTCTTCTGACAGAAAAGAGAAAAATCCCTCACTAGAGAACACATGACATTTGACCTTGCTTTCTCTAGTGCCAGCTAGCAAATTGCTGATATATATTCCCCAAATCCTAAAACACCCCTCACAAATGCAGCAGCACAAGGCAGACCTTGCAGAGCTCCATCTTCTGTGGTTTTGTGTGCTATGTTTGGGTTTGCTCCTCCAGTAAGGCACAAAGAAGTTTTAGTCTTTCTCCTGTGGTTGGCTCATTCCTCCAACACTTTTAGGTATTAATTCTCTAGGGACTAATAAACCTCAAGTCCCCACTGTGGGCTTCTCATGGGAGGGACACTTGTGGGGCTCTGTCTACTTTCTTGAAATTTGTAGGATAAAAAGTGCTCATAAAACTGTTCCTTTGCAACATGGTTAAAATTAGGCAATGTATTCAATTGTTGTTAACAGGGTCAGACAGACAAATGGGAATTCAAAAGCTCAAGTTTTTCAGAAGGTCAACTTAAACAGGGTCAAGATATATCAACTGTCAGAAGCATCTGTATTTGGGTTTTTTGTTTAGTTTGCCTGTTATGCTGCTTAGAACACCTCAGAAAGTTTTCTGGAGTTTTCTCTGAAAGCATTTTTTAAGATCTATTTTTCAAAATATATATTTATTTCCTCGTGGCAAGATCTTCCAATCTTCCCAATGCAATTATCTTAGGAATTTAGTGGCCTAAAAACCCTTGGACAAATTTAATTAAACATCAGAAGTGATTACATGAAACATTTTTAAGAAAGAGGACCTTTTCCTTTATTTAAAAAGAAGCATTCTATACTCTTAATGAGTGAATATTCTACATGAGAAGCTGAATATACAAGGTAAGTGCACACCAGCTAAAATACAAGGTGTGAAAGAACACTGCCAATATTTTTTGGACTAAAAGCTCTCTGTGTTCTGTGAGAAATGCACCCAAAATACTCTTAAAAGGAAGTCACTTAAAATGAGTTGGGCATTTTTTTCCAGACAGTTCTCAGTTAGCACTCAGACCAATACTGCTGCTGCTGGAAGAGGCTGCTGACTTCGGGAGCAGCAGGGGTACACTTGGTGTCGCTTTAATCCTTTCAGGCTGGAGTCAGGAATTCCAGATGCAGCACTCCTCGCTGTTAATGGGCACTCAAAAGCTGTTCAGTGACAGCAAAGAGAAAGAGAAGCCAGGGATATGGACACCATGGAGCATAGATGAGAAGAGCTAAGGTTTGACACAGATGCATTGACTGCTGCCCTGAAAGGAAGGGGAAAAACAAAGCAATATAGCTTTGTCTAGTCTAGTGAATGAATAAATAGAAGGTGACAGAAAGTCTTTTGGATGCTTATGAATGTCAAATACTTTTAAGTGGCTGCCTTTCCTTGTCACTTAACATTAAAGAGCCATCTAAAAATACACTTATGCTCAGTCATTTGGTTAGGGACATAAGGCTTAGCTGACTTATAACTTCAATATCGATTAGATAGAAATGGTAAGGTTGGCTTTTCTTTTAAAACAGCCCCCCTTGATAGTTTATCTTTGTACAGTTTTCCCACCATCTGTGTGTATTACTTAAACAGATTAAGAAATAGAATTGTAAATCAGTCCCACAAGAAACCCTTTCAAACCCAAGATCTGCTGCTTGCCTTTATTATTATTTTTTTTCCTTCCTCAAAAGAACTGCCTGCACTGGATATATTCGGAAATACATTTCTCCATAAGGTTTTGCAAACCAAACACTACAGCATTTTGCTGGTGCATGAAAACAAAACAACTTAGCAAGGAAAGAAAGAACTAATCCTTCCTAACTAGAGATGTGTATTTTGCTTTCTAAGCACAAGTAGTAATTGATCAGAAAAATTAAATCTTTATTGTTTCCCACTCTCCTATTAGAAATGTCCATCCTTTCATTTGTGCTAAAATGTAAGTTAACTCTGTTATGACTATTCAGAGTGAGTGAGCAGGAATAGGTGTTCCCAATGAAAACAGGAACCAGCAAAGGCCAGAAAGTCTGTGATTGTATCCAACAGCTGGGCCACATTTCGTGAAAGTTGTTTCGTGGTTCAAATTCTAGCTCAGTGGGTAGGAAAACTCAGAAGGAACCCAAAGTGCACAGTTTGTACCTCTAAGGAGTTAAAGTTTTCCTCCTTGTAACAGCGAACTGTGCTATTGCTAATCAGGGAAAGGAATTATTTTCAACTCCTTCACCTGTGCCAAGAAGGCATAATTCAGGTGTGCCATTCAAATCTTTCTGTCACAGATTTTTTAATTTATTTTTCCCTCTTACAAATTGCTCATCTGCATGACCAGATTATTTTCCTTTTTCCACTCAGGCTCATCTCTGCACTGTATCAACAGCTTTACACTAAAATTAAGTCCCAATGAAGAGTTAGGTTTTCAGGCAGCTGAAGTAATTTTGAACTCCCTTCAAAAAAACCAAACTCCAAAAAGAAAACAACCAATGAACCCACTAGCCAACAACAAAAATAACCATCCACCCCCAAACACCACCACTCCAGGAAAACTCCTATTACTGAAAGTTTCAGACTAAGGATAGAGGTTCAAAAGGTCTTTAAGGGAATAGAGACAAAGCAAAAGCCCTGCTGTGGTTCTGCACAGGTATATTGTTTCAGAACATTCTAGTATGACAAAAGATTAATTGCACAGCACGATGGTGGAACGAGCTCCTCATGGCCAGGTTATTCTTCTCCCTTTTCAATCAGTTCCATTGAAACACAGCGGCATAAACTCATTTGTTTCAAGTTTCTGTGATTCAGAGTTCAACTAAATTGTATTTTTAGGATTTTTCACCCTGTGCCACAGTTTCAGTTCAGCTGCAGACAGACAGGATGAGTAGGGGGCTCACCACAGACGATGCAGGTCTGGCTGTTTGCCATGTGCATGAGAGAATTGAATGTGGGGGTAAACTGGCGTGGCAAAGAGTGTTCGGTACTGCCAGCAAGTCATGTTTTTGATGAATAGGGAGGTAGCAAAACCAAAATTAATTGTAAACATTTGTGGAAGAATTTCATAATAGTAGCATATAAATATAATAAAATAAATTAAGTTCAGTGCACACAGTGAAAATAAGCCCTCCCCTCAGCTGACAGTGTGATTATATACTAGTTATTATCATTAAGGAACAGGATCTTGGAGCTATTTTAGCTAGTTCTGTAAATATGCTAAAGTGATCAAACAAGCAGACAATGTTAAGGAATGAGTAGTAGAGGAACAGTAAGCAAACCAGAAAATATTGTCATGATACTGTATAACAGAATTTTAAAAAAGTCAGGACAGGAGGGCAATAAGGCATAGCTAAAGTTGCATAGGTTCAATTCAAGGGGATTCTTCATAAAGGAAGAGTGGCAGAGAGAAGGCAAAGACTTTGGGTTGTGGTTTGTTTGGCTCTTTTCCCCTCTTCACCTTACCTTGATTTATGTAACCTTTCTAATTTTTTTTTTTTTTTTTGGTCACTGTCACTTGGGGTTATTAAATGAAAGCTGCACAATCTCAGGCTCCCAAAGACTGAAATCAGCTGGGAGGGCAAAATGGGGGACACAACAGCAAGGGCCAGAGGGAGCCTCCATTTTTCACTAATAATGAGATTCCCAAACACTCATGTACAGTTCCTGGTGTCACATATGTGGATTGTAAGAAAACAGGCACAAGTTAGCAAGTTTGTGTCCAGCTCCCAGATGCTATGAAGTCATACTGCTTGTGGCTGGGGGGAAGTGGAAAGTGAGAAAGCATCTTCAAGAGCCATGTTTGTTTAATAACACAGAGACTCTTTAATGGACTCCCTCACTCCCAAACAGAGGGACATCAAGTTTTTCAGACCTTCCTCAGCACAAAGTTGTAGGAAATGCCATGTGAAAACCCCACAAAAGCCTCTTGTACCATTTTTTGAAAGATGTACTTATTAGGTAATTAAAACAGTAGAAAATACAATACAATAAAGAGAATCAGACAATTGAGTTCAGAAATATTAATCAAAGACTAGAACAGTGCTACAAAGGCTGACCCTCTTTGAAGGAGGAAGAATCCAATATTAAGAAAATAAAAATGTGTTTGATTTTTGGGTCACTGGGCAATGGACACTGTGCATTCATTACAGTAATTCTTTGCTGTGCTCAGTACATACTTTTGGTTCTTTAAGATAAATCCTATGAACTCTATAGCCTATGAAGAGAACTAACCCCACCAAGAAACAATGGCTTTAGCAATACTCTGGGTAGAACAGGAGGGATGCAGTCCTACCTGTGCCACTACAGAGATGCAGGACCATGCACAAGCAGCCCTTCTGGGATGTTGCTTTCTGCCTCAGATCCTGCTCTGCAAAATCCAGTTAATTATACTGCTCTCTCCTCTGTTTTCACAGAGCCCTTTGAACTGTACTGCTGAAAAGCCACTGACAAGCCAAGGTATTAGAGATCAAAACGAGACTGGAGCTGCAAACACAGACCCATCATCCATGAAAGTTTTGATTGGGACCTCAACTTCAAGTTTTGCTCCTTTCTATTTGTTGCATTGGTTGAGGGTATAAATATCCCCACAACAAGGTTCAGATAATAACCTGAAGTTGACCTTTCTGGATTCTCTCCTTATTTTGACTTTAAAGTGCATCTCAGTGGCAGCCTCTTGTATATGGCACATTCTCATTGAAGTGCTTATTTTTTGTGTAATGCCAAGCACTTCAAAGCACACTCCCCTGTTTCTCTACTGCTCATTGGCTTCAGCAGTGAAGAGCAACTAGGTTGGGAGTATTATATCTGACTTCTAATTCCATACAACATCAAAGGGACATATGTATATTTTAAAGAATTACAGCTGGAGCTGTGCAAAACTTGCCTTACAAGCCCCAAACCTTAGTAGTGTGTTTGTATCTTCACCTTTCTTTATATTATCCTTTTCATGCTCTGTGTTAGGATCACAGAAAATCTGTTGATAGAACAACTCCAATTATCCCAAATAAAACCAAGATACTTTAAAGGTTCAGATAATAAATGATGTCCTTGGTGTCTCACAGGCGCAGGGGAGACTAACTTCTTTCAGCTAAGAAGGAATGCCAAATAATTGCACAAATAATACATGCTTGAAGTTTGTCACATGCTTGGTCTCCTTCCTTTTTACTCTGTCTGATCTGTATTCCCCCAAGTTTTCTAATTCTCTCCAAATCATTTGCATGACTACTCTGCCTCCCTGAAATAATGACACAAAAGGACTCCCCACCCTAAAAGAAACAACATCATGCCAACCACTTGAGAAGTTTTTAAACATGCACTTGACATTTTTGAGTTTAGCAATGCAACTGGATGTTTGTGCTGAAGTTGTTTACCCAAAGGCACTTTAGGTGCCCCCATTACTGGGTCACCATGTAGTAGCTACAGCTTTCTCAATCTTTCATGTACTCATCTTCCTAATACCCCACGGGAAGACAAGAAGTGCTATTATCTCTGGTTTATAATTAGGAAAATGAAGACAAGAGAAGCAAAAAGCGTGGTTTCCAAAAGTACTTCAGATCCTAAGTCACTTAACCCTCATTACGAGCAATATTGTGCTGTGCTCCGGGAGGAGTGTGGCTAAGCCAGCAGCCTTTTCTGTGCTGCTCCCTGGAGCATGGCACAGTGCCCCTCTGGGAGCAGCCTACATGCTGCTTTTGGAGAAGGAATCATTAGACATGTTTACTTGTCATTACACCTAAACCAGAGAGACCTTTTTGAGAACAGCAGACTGTTTTCAGGACTCAATTTGAAATGTTTGCACAGTGTCACAGCTTTCCTGGTAGCTCATGATCCTTGCACCTCTCTGGCTTTCTGCTTCAGGTAAGCCCTGTTAAGTGATGCTCTTAGTTTGTAAATGTCATTTAGGCTCCAGCAATGGGAGTATTGCTGAAAATTTTACCTTTGTACAAGTTTTTTTGCAATGAAGGGTACCTGAATCTCCAGTAACCTGAAACCCTGTCCTAACTGAAGGACCATCCTCAGATAGACCATGTTCATACCTAAGTGTGCACATGTGGAGCTTTGCACAGGTATTTAATGTCACTGGCTACTTCTGCCCCTGCTTATAGCTCAAAAATTCAGAAGGAAGTTAGAGACAAAAAGGAATGGCTTGTTTGGTGCATTTTAAAGTACTGACCATTATTAAATACCAAAATTAAAATAATAAGCTTGCAGTGAGTTTTAGAATCATAGAATGGTTTGGGTTGGAAGGGACCTTAAAGCTCACCTTGTTCCAACTCTCTGCCATGGGTAGGGACGCCTTCCACTACACCAGATTGCTCAGAGCCTGGCCTTGAACACTGCCAGGGATTGGGCATCCGCAGCTTCTCTGGGCATCCTGTACCTCACTACCCTCCCTCCATCTACTTATTTACACCCATGAAATCCATGAAGTTGATTAAACCAGTGAGACTTGAAGCTTTTTTTTTCTTTCTTTGCAACAAACAGGAAGACACTATGATATAAAAAAAAAAAAAAAAAAACAACCCTGAAGAAAAGCAATATAACATAAAACATTTCCCTCCTGCTGGTATTTTATAGATGACAAGGCATGAAATGATTGATCATACACTGTAATGACGGATAAGGACAATTGGCTGAAAGGTCAAAACTATTAAGTAAATAGTAAAAAAAAAAAAAAGACAAGACAGTATATTTCTCTCTGAGGCATAGTAAGTTTACATGGCAGGAAACCTTCATGTCATAGTCACACTGCTTCCATTTAAGCTTAAAGAGTATTGAACTGAAATATCAGCACTTAGTTAAGTATTTTTGCATGTTCTTTGACAAGGAAAATTTGAGCAGGGTTAAGCTTGTTTGGATTTCCTTGAATGCATATTTACATGGACAGATAGTGATAAGACAAGGAGGAACATTGTTAAACTGAAAGAGGAGAGATTTAGATTGGATGTTTCAATTAAATTATTTACTGAGGGTGGTGAGGCCCTGGCACAGGCTGCCCAGAGAAGCTGTGGCTGCCCCATCCCTGGAAGTGGTCAAAGCCAGGTTGCATGAGGCTCTGAGCAACCTGGGATAGTGGAAGGTGTCCCTGCCCATGACAGGGGGTTGGAATGGGATGACCTTTAAGGTCTCTTTCAACCCAAGCCTCTCTATGATAATATTCATGATCATAGTATGATAGTCTTATTAATTTCTTTCCCTTAATTCGTGTCTGCTTCTACGTAGAAAAGAACAAATTACAAAAAAAAAAAAAAAAAAAAAAAAGATGAGTACAAACCAAATGTATTCTTATTTCAGGGTTGTGGACCCCTCTAGATTTTAATAGAGTTTTTTTTAGTCTGGCTTTAACTCGGCTCAGAGGAAAGTCCTGTGGTGATACTGGCTACCCTCAGCAACTGTGACCCAATTCTGCTGGGTGTGATGCTATAGATGAAAAGGTTCTGTAGGAATTCTCTGTACCCCTAACACAGCAAGACTGTGAAAGCAGTTTCTCACCCTACCAACTGTCAAACTGATTAATTTCAACTTTCTAAAAGCAAAAGCATTTTTCATTGTTTATATATAGTATTTTTGTTGTTTCTTTTTCTTTTCTTTCTTCTCTTCCTAAAGAAGCCTCTGCAAACATCTCTCTCTTACACCCACAAATCACTGAATCTACTTAGCATTTCCTGAAGAGGTGCAATTTTTAATTTTTTTCAAATGTGACTTTTTTTGTGTTAGTGCATTTGTCAACATTAGAGTAATTAGCTCAAGTTTCATCAACTAGCTGGTGCAATCTGTTCAGAAAGTAACTTGGAATGTTAAAAATCCTAATAAGCTTCTCCAGCTTCACAGTTAAAGCCTGAGGGATTTGATTTCAGTTGTTTCTAAAATCAGAGGAAGTCTTTTAGCAGATAAATCAATAGCACTAAAAAACACAAACAACAAAAAAAAAGAGACTAATTAAGAATGATGCTATTAGGCAGAATTATTTTTTATGATATATTAGTTTGCAGCATACTTTAAAATATTAAGTAGTATTCTACACAGGAAAAACTGAATTAAAGCAGATCTAGAGATCCAAACCCACAAAAGCTTCCATCACATTTGTGAGTAACCCAGTTGAAATAAAAATATTTGAACCACAAATAAGAGGTTATCCAATACCTTCTCCTAATGAAATATAGATGCAGTAATAAATAGTTTCTGTACTGGTCTTGGTTCTTGCTTTTCTTGGGGCTGTCTGTGTCCCAACATGCATGCATTTGTATGTTTTAAGTGCAGATAGAATCACTCAAGGGAGAAACAAGGAAAAACATGCTTTCCAAAGCATAAAAAGCACTTATTGATAGGGGTTTGTCTCCACCAAAAGGCAGCACTAAAAATGGAGCCTCTGGAAAACATCTTTAACAGCTGCCTGATCAAAAACATCATTTCTAAAACACCAAAGAAATCTCTCTCCCTTAGAACCCTTTTACTTACACAATTCGGGACAAAAGAGGCTTGCAAAACTTTGAGGTAGAGAAGTCACTCAGTGAGACCACATTAACAGCACTGGATTGTGAAGCACGAATTTTGTGGGGCTATAAATTAAGATACACAAGTGTATGACTTGTGTGGAGAGTGACCTCCCTGAGGCAGCTGTAGCGGAAAACCAGTATGGGAAGAAGACAAGTACAAACACCAACTTGGTCACCATTCAGCAAAGTCCTACAAACCATGTGGGAAAATTAATGGCTGGTACAGTGCAATAAAACTGGGAATATGCACTTCCACCGTGGCTCAGAGTTCCTTCTCTCCCTGGTGTAGCGTCCATTGCACTCTCTGATAGATAGCATGTGCTATTTTCACAGTGGTAGGACCAGCAGATGAAGAGCAGAGAACTTTTCCTGAAAGAGTACAGAAACTGGAAAGGTCTAAGAAAAAGGGAAGTAACAGATGTAAAATATGAGTATTGCTCTTCAGCAGCAAAAAGAAGAAAAAAAACCCCAACCTGACAATGGCATCCTCCCTACTTGATCACTTCATAGAAATATCATCTTCCTAAAAAGTGCCTTCTCTGAGAGATCAAATTAGGCCGTAATACATTGACTAATTAGCAGTAATGTACTAGAAATTACAACTCACAGGGTTTTAGCTAGTACCGATTATTTCTCTAGCAAACAAAATTAAACATGCTTTTACAATCTGTTCCCTGACAATTTTCCTGCCTTTCCTTCTGTTTTGCCTCACACTAACAAAAATATGGGGCCATGTTTTGATCTTTAGGCAATACACCTGTGCACCCATCTTATGAGCACCGCTGGGCTCCAGAGCTGGGAAGGCAGGGAGGAGATGCTTCATTGTTGTAACACTGGCTGAATTCAGGTGCAAATTCTGCAGCACACTTTGGTCCATGCCATGTTTGTGTGGAGTACAGATCCCATAAATCCAGTCCTCAGTGGTTACCTCATAAAGCCGAACCCGCGGCAGCCGCTTCCTAAGCCCGGCGCAGGGATGCCAGAACCATGCTGTTCTGCAGGCTGCACAGTGGTAGCATCTCACAGGCAGCCAAACTACTCTGGAGCAGCTTTAAGGCTGTTCTGGGCTAGACTGGGGACTTGGGGAACTGCCAGGGACTCAAACTCAGAGAGCAGGAGAAAAAACTTAAACTCTGTGTCTCCCTGTGCTGTAGGTAAGGAGTTGATCCAATGTTCCCAGCATCGTCCTTATAAAGCTGTGCACAACAGATGTAGTTTTATCACTCCTTTGGCTGCTGTCACACCCACTAGCAGACCCCATGAATGGATGGGGACACAGCTGAAGTCCTGTTGCTACAGCAGGAGGAGGGATTACAGGGGACATCCATGTCCCTTGAGGGAGTTCTCAGGTGCCTGGCTTGTAAGTACCATTCCTATATCACATTGCACTAATTGAAGACTGGAGAGGGAATTTTACTTCTCAGATCATAATAGTAGGTGCTGTAGAAAGGTTGTTCTGGTGTTTTTCAATGTTTTTTTATTATTATTACTATTAGGTTTTGTTTGCATTTTTTAGCCTGAGACAGAGCCTACTGTTATCCATTAAAATATTGATAATGACCTTGATCTTTCCTGCTTCGGTAACCAAATGGTGGCCTTTACCACAATTTTTTATTTTTTTTTTTTTTTTTTTTTAGTATTTTTGGTTGTTTTTCTGGCTAGTGCTTGCCTCTTGCTCATTCCTTTGGAAAGCATAAACCATCATCTATGTGTCTCTCTGCTCTCTCTCCTTTCCACATAGTTTATAGTGAGTTCAACAAATTCTTACCCGTTTTGTGGAAACCAAGCGAGCTTTGACCACGAGTCCCAGGACTGACACTTGTTACCCAGTCTGCTGTGACACCAAGAAAAACAGTGGGAGCAAGCATATACAAGTTGAGAGGGAGCAACACTTGTTAAGGTCTGCTTGGGTTTTGTGGCTCTTTGTTTTTGCAGATCTCCCTCCATGAGTGTCTATAACGAGTTAAACATACTTTCCTTATTACACACAGCGCATCAATAAATAAATGTCAATTTTCTAAACAATGTCTGTTGCATGAGCTTGTTTAACATTCACTTTTCAATCTATTGTTGTGTTTTAATAAAAATTGTGGTGTATACATTACTACTTGTACTGCTCTGGCTATCTGTGTTTCCTTGCATATATGGCAGTTACACAAATAACCTATTTTTCCTCCAAGCTGGTAAGCACAAGATGTTATTACAACCTCTTCAGTGTAGAGCTCTGCAGGACTGAATGCATTAAATACTCTCAAGGCTCAATTTGAAATTTCCTTTTTTATTTCAGCCCTTCATTGTTGTATCCTGCCTATTACGGAGTACCTTGAGAGAAGTTTTACAGGATCCATAGTGAACAGCAGTTTAAAGATGGCCACAATCTGAGAAAAGACCAATATCTAACAAAGAAAAGGAACTAAATATTAAGGTTGGTGTTCAACAAGGTGATCCAGTCTCAGGAGTTTGGTTATACCATCCCTTCTTGCCAGGCTGTGGCAAGCAGGCAATACTCAGTTGGTTCCATCTCAGGTTAGGATATTGATCAGACTTCAAGGTTGCTTCCAGGCCTATTTTCTCTGTTAGCAAAAAGCTACCTTAGATGGACCTTTAGAGCATCTCCTCATGCAGTGAAAGTGTAATGTGATGAAAAGACACTCTGGTATATCATCTTAGTGGTGGTACAGGACAGGCAGAAATGCCAAATGGGGTAGGGAAGGAAGGCCTGCACGGTCAGCACCCCCTGATTACAGGGACAGCGTGCAGACAGCAGCAGTCATCAGAAAAAATTGCTCTGATTTTTGCTTTTTTCAACAACCAAACCAACTCCCTTGAAAAGAGGGCAGAGACTGAGGGGACTTAAAATCGTTGTTCAGTTCAGCAGGTCTGAGGATCTTAGGAAAAGAGCTGCAGATACACATACTCTACAGCAACAAAAGAAAGTTGAATGACAGTCTTAATATTCCTTTCTAATGTGATATATTGTGACAGTAACAATCCATTTGTAGTCTTTTGAAGTGATACAGTGTGCTATATTTCAAACAAGATGAAGTTGTTGACAAAACAAATCTTCCAATAGTTAAAGTGCTATGGCTTTTAAGATATCATAAAGTATTGGGGAATTTTAACCTTGTAAGCAGAAATTTTCTTGCTTTTTGAATACCTCCTCATCTATCAGAAGATAGCCAAAAAGATTGGACATCCATCTACTGTTAATTTTTAATTACCACTGTAATAAGCTTGTTATTATAACAATAAAACTACTATACAGTAATTTAGCAGCGGTCACAAAGACCAATGGATTTTCAGCTGTTAGTGTAGGCAGAAGCTAAATCTGATATGCAGGTAAGCAGCATAACCAGACAAACAGCACACACATTTCTGAGCTTCTGTTTGATTTAAAAAAAAATAATAATTAAAAAAAAATCAGAAACCCTTCGTAGACTCCTTCAAATTTGATTTTGCCAGCTAAGGCTACCCTTGATATACAAATGGATCTCACTGGGGTGAAAAGAACTAATTCAACAAAGAAGAAAGCGGTGTGTTGTCAGATATATCTAGTGATTTTCTAGTCAAAGTGACTCGTAAAACAGAGAACAGCTGGCTTTTACATGGGTTTTTTGTTTGCCTGCCCAGAAACAATAGCAAACAGAGTATTTTACTTGAAGTACTGTTTGGCATCCTCACTCCAAGATCAGAACTCTCCAAATTCCCAGAATGTTACCCCTTATCTATATTACTGCGCTGCGTGCTATCTATGGGCCTCCCAGATTCTAAGTGCTGCCAGGGTCTACCTTGCTCCCAGTGTAAATCAGAGCAGCCTCAGAGAGCAATTGCTTTCCAGGCTGCTATAAGAGGGGAAAGAAATCAATTCTTAGCTGTGCCATTGGCTCTGTGCCAGCGGTGGACACCCCATAGACATTTTCAATCAAAAAAGTTGCATCCTCATAGCAGCACTAAATGTCTAGGGTAAAAAAACAAATTGGGCCCTCTGGTTCCTCCCCTTTAGAGATACAGATATGAATCCAAGCCTGTTTATCAGCTCCAAATATACCGAAACTTTGAAGAAAGTTCAGATCTATAGCTGTATTTTATAACATGAGCCCATTCCTACTCCTGACATATCTCGCTGTGCCTGTGATTAGGAAAGGTTATGGCTGTGAATCATGGCTTGAGGAAATGTGTAGTACACCTGTGTACAAGAGTAAACTAAATTCAGTTTGCTATTTATCTACTGTATTTATCTCAGTTAAGTAAACTTCGAGTTTGTCAAGATTTCCTGCTGGAAATTCTCATGATAATACGAGTATAATTGCCTTTTTATTGCCACAGACATCTGCTACAGTTTTCAAACAAAGAAAATACTGTGGTGGCTTTTTTTTCCCCTCCCTGGGCTTTCTCTATAACAAGATCCTCTCTTATTTTGTGTGTGATAGATTACAAAGCCAGCTGAGGGGCAGTAGAAACCAACCAGCCAAGCCTTTCTCCTTCAGACCCTCTTACCCTCCACAATGAGGACAAGAAATAAAACGCAGTAGTCCACTAAATGAGAAGTCTGCACTCTGGGATGCAGAAGAGATCAAACGGTTCCCTCCCATTCTCCTAATTTTCCTTCTAAGGGTCCTAAACACTTTCAGAAAGCCTGTGTCAAAGGCAATGTGGCCAACAAGAATTTATGTTAAGCCTCTGGCCCTTCTTCATTCTGCCAAGGAGTCCCTAAGATTTCCTCCTGCCATTTGAGCAGATCAATGGGAAAGTGCATGAACACTTCAGGCAAGGCTGAAGGGGACATATACCCCCTGTCACCTGGTCCCACAAGATAACTTGTGCTCTCCTCCTCATTGAGGGAGAATTTTGGGATCATGGCTTTGCACTTATTGGTTTTGGTAGATTTTGGTATGAGAACTAAAGAAATTGAAATAAATAAAGTAATTGAAATAAATCTGGTGCAGTACCAAGGAAGGCAAATATTGTCCTTCAGGTAAAAGGCACTCCAGAAATGTTTTGGGAAAATGTGCATGATGCCCATTAGAATCTGTCCTTACTTGATAGATTTCAGTACCTTGAAGGATGAAGAGGAAAGAGGTTCCTCAATTTACATTCACAGAGATATTTCAAGAGAGACCTGCAGTGAAGATATTCAGAACAGCCTGTCTCTTGCTGCAGGCCACCGTCTGCCTTAGCTCTTCATCCCAGGACCATAAGTTAACTTGTCAAACCCCCTGCCCTTGAACTGACTGAGAAATATCAGAGCAATCACCTTCCATCTGGGGATGGGCAGGAGCTGGGTGCTGGTGAAAGATACAGCCTGGAAAGAGAAAACCAGATAAGCAGTGAGAAGGCAAACTATAGAGTAGACCATGGCATAGAAACTGAACCAGAGACCAAAGAGATGCATAATTTAATCAGTTTTTGGTCCCAGTCTCACACGATCACCTGGACCTCTGAAGAAGTGCTGCCACTGAACGTTGGCCTCCCATGCGCAGATATCAGGTCACATAAATAGCTGCATGCACCCTGAAGCGTGGTATGGCCTGACAACTGCATGTTAATGGGAACTGCCTCACCCCATGGTTTGCTCAGTCACTTCAGGAAGCAACAATATCAAGGTACTGCTGCGGTTTGGCAGGACTTCTATCCCCGCTGTTTCAACAGGGTAGGCTGCAAAGGGCTAACTCAGAAATTTTAGGTCCTCCAGCTGTAGTGGAGAATTTACAGCCATGCCCAGAGGGAGGAGGAACACATAGCAGCAGTTCCACACTGAGTGTAATTGTCTATAGACTCAGCATAACAGGGGGACTTATTTTTTTAGCAGAAATCAGATCTTCAAACTAGGAGACAAAAACTGGATTTTAAACTTCTGATGTCCACACGGATGCTGCCAAACATAATAGCCTCACCATCAGCTGAAAGGAATTTAGAAAGACATTTCCTCACACATAGTGCATAAAAGCAAAGTGGTCAGCTTTCAATTACCTGAGGTCACACAGCAAGGAGGCCAGGAGCAAGGAGTGGGCCTTGTTTGTATCCAAAAGTTTTCAGAAGCTGACAAAGAATTGGAGACCAAGCTGCCCTGTCCTAGCCAGCTTGACATCTGCTGTTACAGCAATGGAAGGATCTGCATTCATAGCAAATGAGAAAGGAGAGTGGCACAAGACAAGTAAGGAGGTGTTTGGGTTGTTTCAGACATTATTCTCTCTCAAATTCCAGATTCACAGTGCTTGCCAGAAAGTTGGGTCTTCCAACAATGTACAGGCAACATTTTCATTTGTGAGCCAAGCTTGCTTCGTTGAATATTTGTTGAGTGATGAATACACCACAGGACAGAAAGGCTTGGATTGTGAGATGTCCAGTGTTCTCACACAGAACAACAGCTACATTGTCAACCATGGTTATCCTGATATCCACCCCATTTTTTGATGGATATTGAGGTAATCTTGAGTGACAACACACCTTGAGATACTCAGATGTATGCCTAAAATACACTCAAAGCCTTGCTCAGCTTCTTCAGGGACTGTGCTTGCAGATGCAGGGCTACAAAGACCATGGCACAAGAGGATCAGATTTGACATTTTCACAGCAATGTTGTGCGTGATGAGAGCAAGGAGATTGACATTCACCTGCTAGAAAAGGCCTGAGTTTCAAAACATGCCACTGAGATGCACATCTGTGGAAATGAAGTCAGCACAGGCCCTAGAAAATGATGGACTACACACTTGTAGTCCAGTGCAGCCCCTGCTTAACAGAAGGCCAATTGGTTATCCTTGTGAAGAATTTCAAACTACTGGATCACAAAAAAATGTCTAGAAATCTTTGTAAAACATCACATGGAGTTTTGCTCTAAGTATTTCAGTGTGTAGTTAGAAACATGTTATGGACAAGTATAATTCTACCTCCCCCCCAACCCCAGCATCTTCCACTTCAACTTCACAAGAAACTTCCCTGACAATGAGATCCAGCTGGACTGTGATGTGTGGGAAGGTAAAGGTCTGATCCTGTAGTCAGATAGAGAAAATTCAGACACATAAGTAAAAAAATGTAATAACTTGTATTCTTTTCCATTTTCATGTCTTACTATTTATTCTGTTCTTCATGTGGTGAAGCATCAGTGATTAAAGAAACTTTTTACAGATGATTCAATTTATTTGCCTTAACATGTAGCATATTTAAAATGAGATTGTCAGAAAGACAGCAGAAGGACAAACTCTTCAGAGGCACTCAACTCTCAAAACCCTCAAACTCATCACTGTGTTCTAAAGGTAAAGCTCAGGATACAGATACATAGGCACAGAAGATGATCACCTTTTGCTGTGATAGAGATCATGGGTAAAGTCTGTTTAGGTGAATTACATCACTGTTACGTTCATATTATATGTATTAATTATGTTAAAATATATACAAAGACCAAAGTTCAGCACTTAACTTTCATAAGGTAAGATTTTTCCTCCAACTTTTCATTAAAAAGAATGTTTAAATAAACACATTGGAATATCTAGTGACTCAAAAAGGTGTAATGTTCAGATGAATAATCATTAAAAATCTGGAAGCACACTGCTTCTATTAACACTGCACAGAGGAAGAAAACTTAAGTGAAGTTTTCATATATTCTGGGTTTAAATCAAATATATTCCCAATGATAAGAATCATTCTTATAGTCACCTAGCAGGGACAGCAAGATAAGTTAGACAGCTAGCTGGTAGCATAATTATGCTCCAATATAAAAATATAACCATTCTCTTTGCTTTGTTAATAGCTCTGGAAATTTGAACCAACTCAGTAAAAAGCAAAAAATGTATTTGGCTGTCTGAAAGTCATCACACAGCACTCTTGTGTAATGCTTACTTTGAATAAAGGGTTGACACTGTGTTATAACATGACACACCAGTCACAGTTCTTCAAAGGACAGACGTGGTTTTTAAATCAGAAGTGAATGTGTGTTTAAATCACTTTTCAAGACATTCCTTACTGCTGTCCTTGTGAGTGGCATGACTGTTTCAAAGTCACTGCAGCCTCATTAGAGGTGTGACCTTTGGGCAATTTCACCAAATTAAGAACTGAAATCCAGGGGCTGGCCAAGGGTCTCTGATACAGCTGCAAAATTTTCCATTCAAACAAATAAAAAAAATTAAAGATGCTTTAAAAAATAATGAATCACAACGGCTATGAGCAAACCCTGCTGTGCCTTTCCACTTGGATTTTTCCATTTGCTTGATGAAGAGAACCCATATCCCCACAACCATGAACACTTCAGAAACAGGGACCTTGGTTGTTCAGAGCCTGTGGGGATACAGTGCTAGGAAGGAAGTAAATCCATCAGCATGGAGAACCTAGATCTTGTATGTTGTGCTGTACTGCCATGGGTGTCTTCACCTTGAAGTGAAGAATTACTTCTTCTCTTCAGATTTAGGAAATTCTTTGTAAAATGGGGGAAAAGCTGCAAAACAAAACAAAAAGTATACCCCTCTCAAGTTTTCCTTTTCTTTGAGATTACAAGAAATGATCATTACCCCATTTCCCTGTGCACTTTTCCAGAAAAAAAGCTGTGGTGGTACACTGCAAAGTAAGCCTGAACACTTAAATCAGTACAAGTTTGACTTTACATGCTGGGGAAAAAAAATGTACAAATTGAAGGGTTTCATAAGAGATAGTCTCACTTCTGGACTGACCACAGCAAGCCCTATCTGCTCATTTCCCATCCACTCAGCTCAGTCAATGCAAATCTCAAGTGCTACAATTTAACCTTCTCCGGAAAAACAAAACCAAACCCCCCAAACCACATGTACCTTGAATGTTGCTTTTACTTTAATAGAAAATGTAGCGAAGAGTACCTTCCTTTTCTTGCCTATCACTGCAGTCCTACTCAGAGCAAAAAGCAAAACCAAGACAGTCTCCTGACCCTTTCCCTCAAAACATAACAATAATAATAAAATCGCACAGTAAGGTAGTTAAAAATCACAGATTTGAACACATACCTGGCTGCTTAGCTATCCTTTTTGACAGTGATCATTTTAATCAATCCCTTATAAACAACCTTAACAATCATTTTTTTCCCTCTGCTATCCCCCTGCTCCCCCAGTAGCAAAATACAACATCATTTTCTTTATACAGACTCAAGCTCTTTTAAGTAACATGAATATTAGAGGACTGGATTGAGGGTGGTTGCATAATTTCTAGCACAGTGAAGTCCTGAACTAGGACTGGAATTACTAATATCACTGAAATTCTCCTATTCCTAATAATAATAAATTGAAATGACTGCTTGGCTTATCTCTGTAAGTAATGGGATCACATTAAGACAAGTGCACTGAAGATAAATATTGGATATAAACTCCTGACAGGAAGACATCTTAGAATGAGAGATGGGAAGAAGTTCTTTTCCTTGAATTATATTGATTTAGAACAAGTGAAGAAAGAGCAGAAGTTGTAACACTAGAGAAAGCACTGGACTGGCCAAAAGCACAAGGGGAATGGTGAAGAGGGAAAGAGTACCATAACCTAGATAACTTACACTGTAAGCCTGCAGCAACTGAAAATAAGTATTGGCCTAAAATCTTGTGTGATCCTAACTAGAACAGTGTTACTGAAATTTGTGGCTGGAAAAAAAAATCAGGAAAGAAAAAGCATTAGGCCAAGTATTTGTTAACAATTGATCCAGACTGCCTTAACGGTTGAATTTAGACCATCATGAACAGGATCTGCCTCTGATATAAACTTTAACTATTCTTGTATGGTGCATTTATAGTTCCTGGTACAGGAGTTCTCTGAATTAAAGGAAAAAGAGCATAGGTTAGTTTATTTGTTTCAACACAGAGCCCAACATTGGCAAGACAAAGTCCCTTGCTTGCATGAAGATGGAGGTTAAATTTTTTTAACTTCCACCTTAGAGGTGGGGAATGAAGCACACAGTACTGTGATGAGCAGGTCAGGACTCCTCTGCATGCTGGCATTACCCCACAAGGTAAGGAATGTTAAAAATGACATTGTTTACTGATCAGCTGGCTACTGCCAGCCCCTCTGTAGTAAGCAAAGAGAGGAAAAAAAGGGAAGTCTTGTGGCAGGAGCTTAACGGCACGCTCCAAATTACCTCAGAAATCCCCTTCATCTTTTGCAGTGGTGACCTTGACCAGGACCTGCTCCTACAAACCAATACACGTTTTCCAACCCAAAGAGACACAGCAAATCGCTGCGTCCAATTAGATGCCACGTAGCAAAGCCAATATGGATATCTAGGAATTAATATGTGGGTATCTCCCTACCTCTGCCAGGGCTCTGCTGCAGGGGTGGCTTCCTGAAGCAGAAGAGCACGAAGACAAATTTGTTGAAGCTGCATGGCTGCAGCAGTGTGAGGGAATTTCACTGTTGGGCTGCCTTTCTCTGTTAATGACTAATGACAGCTCCCAGTGACTGTGGCCAGTCCACAGTGTCTCTCTTCCCCATCTTTTTAAAAAGGCAATTAATTGTCTTAATGTCTTACTGTGCTTTGCATAGCTACCTGCTCTTGATAAATAAAACTTTACAGGGACTTTGTGTTTTTCTAGTGCTTGAGCAGTCATCTGACAACGAGGGAGTGGGAGCCGGCTCCTGTTGGGGCCAGGATTCTCACAGCAGCACGGGGGGGGATTGGAAAATTCAAAAGCAGTAATGATCCAAGGTTCCTGCTCTCCAGGCTGAGCAGGGCTAAGCCTAGCCTTCCAAGTATATTTACATTGCATATAGGCACCTCACTGTGCTGACCCTGCAGGGCACAGCAATTTTCAGAACATCTCAGAGCAAAGGAGCTCTCAAATCTGGTTTTAACAAAGTCAATAGTCAAGCAAGTTCAGGCCTCAAACCCAGTAATGTCTCAGCTTCACCTTCAGTGTAAACATGCCCTCCCTTGGCCAGAGAGGAGTCTGGAGAACACAGCTGCCTAACCTTTGGGTGGGTGAGGCAAGCAACCCTTAAACCATGCCTGCTTTTTATCCTTGAACTTCTGCAGTGCTGAGCTCATTTTGGCTTCTCCTTGGGCCAGAAAGTCCCTCCGAGGATGCCCTTCCTGGAGGGCACTGTGGCTGCCCAGGTGTGAAAGGAAAGATATTGGGGGGATGTTTGTAGCTACCCATTTTTCATACCCTTCAAATCATCTGCTCCCACACCCCAAGGACTTGTCCTGCTGGTACTCTGCCAGTGAAAACTTTCAGTGCGTGATACCTTTTATCAGAGACTATCAGGAGAGCAGTTGATAAAAGCCTGTTCTAATTATCCCTTTATTCCTTTTCCCTAGGAACAAATTCAGGATCACGGAGTATTAGTTTATTCCAGACTCACAAATAAATGCCTGCCACTCTTTAGCTACTACTGTGTTGCTATCACCAATCAGCTGGGTCACAGATAAATAGAGAGCATAAGTGTGTGTATATATTCCATTTCTGTCGTCCTGCATCGTAAATAAGATCATTGCCAATATTACCTGTGAGAGCAAACCTGTATCAAGGCTTATTCACACAGTAATCACTGTAAAACCATGGAACAAATCTAGATTTCTAACTTGAGCCTGGCCAGAACAGAATAATGCCACTGAAAGAATATCCAGACAATATGGCTCTGCCCATTACCTCTAGATAAAAAACCTCTTTGGCAGGGGAGATGTTTACAACTGCCCTAATCAGAAGCTTCTCGCACATTTTTATTCCACCCTGCACCTTCTGTTGTAAATCAGGCTTTAAAAAGCAGATAGCACCACTGTGATCTTATGTCAAGAGTGAGAGATGTTTGTTTAATGGGCCTTTAAATTGTTTGTTTTAGAAAATACACATACCACTGCCAATGCAATAACTCCCCACCATATTTTTAACTTGCTCTGTCTTTATGCAATAAAAAAAAAGGAAAAAGGAGATAGAAAAAAAATCAGTATAAATAACTGTAACCTTTGCTTGTTTGCATTTTTCCAAACCACTCCTTTCTGGTTTCTTTGTAGACAACTCGTGGCTAAAATCAGATTTTGAAATACATCCTCTTAAACAATTCAAGAAAAATAAAAAACCTCTGATTGTATGACTCTGAGCTGAATGGTCACTCTCTTAGACAGAGGAGTGTTAGTGCATCTTTGAGGTGCAAATGAAAATCAGAGGCCAGGGAGCACATATGTCTCTTAAAGCTGATTCTAGAACACAGCTAGGAGGCTTAGGCGCTTGGGGTTTGCATTTCACTTATTTCTGTGCTTCTTTGAGAAACTTAGCTGTTTTGGTTTTAATAATTACTTGACATATGCTGTTTAAAGCACAAAAAATTATCTTGCTCAACAAGTGTATCTCTTGAACCCCTTATAGACCTGATGAAATATAGTTTATTATGTACATGTATAATTTTTCAGAGGTCTTTTTTCCATCTTATTGTGTAGACTGCTGCAAATATCAAAGAGTTCAACTAGCTTTTGTTTTCATTATCAAGTGACAACTGAACTGAAAATAGGTTTTCAGCATTTCAACAAGTTTACATATTTTTCCCCTGTTAGGTCCACTTTGCAGGTCTCAAACACATGAAAGTTTTAAACATAATTTGTTCCTAATGGCAGAACAACTTGAGTTTTATTTTTATTTCCTGCGGATGTATCTATGCAAATTTGCTCCAGTAACAACAAATTATTTCAGGTCACAAAAACACTGAGCAGGGGGATAGAAAAAACAGTTGGTTCTGAGGGTCTGCTGCTCCTCCTAGTTTTCCTTAAAAGATACAAAATTATAGTGCTGATTAACTTAATAAGTTGGGCTAATTACAGAAAGTTCCAGAAGACCTTGGATAGCCAGAAATTCCCTAAAACTAACAGCAGGTGATGCTATTTATACTTTGTTTTTATAAATTACAAAAGGATTTAGAAAATAAGTGTGTCTTGAGTGATAATAAACTGATTAAACATAAATTGAATGGAAGAAGCAAAAGCCCCTCCCTCCCTGATCCATAATTAAGATTTCTGGTTTCAAAAGATTGAGAAGGTTGAACTAGTAAACAAAATTTGGAGTGAAAAGGTAAGAAATTACAGAGAGCCCAAGGTTTCTGTACTAGTAGCCCCAGAAGCACACAAATGGGGTAGAATTTGTATTTTGCACAAGGGAAGAATTACAGAGAAGGGCTCCAAGCACAACAGGATTAGTAGCAGTGTTTTAAGAGCACCAGAAAGAAGCAGAAAGCTTTCACAGAGAGGAAGAAGGTGTTTATTGGAAAGAAAGCTATGTTCATAGCTGACAATAGGGATTAAGTGAGAACAACCAGAGTCCAACAGACTGCAAAGTAATGAAAATAAATAGTAAATGATTCTTCACTCTCATGAAACCAAAAGGAAAAGCTGCTGCTATGTAAAGAAGGAGGAGCAGAAACTGAAAAAAATACCTGTAGTGACTTTGCATAAGCTAAACTTTGTTTTTCAATAAGAGGCATGTTGGCAAACCTGGTGTCAAAGGTGGGATAGCTAATAATGGAAAAAAGTGGTAAACTTATACAGACCTGCAGCAGGAGAAAAACAAAGGAGCTAGATGCACTCATGTTAAAACACCAGCTAATGTCTGCCCAAGTGCTATATAAAAAAAACCAGGACAGGAAGTCACAAATTATTTCTTGATGCTTCAAAGGAAGCATGATACACCGTTTGCAACTCTAGAGTCATACCTGCATTTAAAGACTGGGGAAGAAGAGAGCAACTCTTTTCCCTCAGTGCATCACCTGACCTGACTAGTGCAGAAAGCTTCAGGAAAGAAATCCGCAATGGAAAGTGTTGACAAGAGAATTGCAAAATAAGGAAATAGTGACATAAGTAGAGAGTAAGATAAAATGCAACACAGGTTTGCTAAAGGTAGGAGTTGACAAACTTGACATCCTACTTTGATACAATTTTCTAGACAAGGGCAACACAGCAGATCTATTTGGTATTGAGAAAAGCACTGGATTTTGTGTTACATTACACATGGCATTTCTAGTTAAAAGGGAGGGCATGAGGATTAGAATTGCATAGTTAGTAGCTATACAGCTAGTCCTACACAGGTACAAGAGTTAGCAGGACTGGCAGGTCTAAGTGCCAAGCCAGAGGGATGTCTGAAAACACTTTCTCAATGGCTGACCCTGCAACAAACTTTATTTTCATTTAGTACCCTGACACATAGTAAAGAGGCCTGGTGAAATTTCCCAAGAATCACGTGTTTCAGAAAATATTGTCAATATACAGGAGGATCCAAACACTGCAGGGCTACATCTGCATTAGTGTTTTCATTTGGAGCAGTTACTCTCCCTGTAAGCAAACATTTGAAAGAGTCAGTCCTGGTTTTGGTGGGGTCTTTGCTACTCAGGACCAGGCTAGGGCTAGAATGAGTTCCTCTCTGCTTTCATTGTCCAAAAGCTTGGAATACAGGAGCCCCCAGCACAGTGAGACAGGAGCAGATTTGCTGGGTGGAACTGCTTGTGCTATTTGATGATGCAGGTATAGCACTGGTATCCTCGAGGACCTCAGTCACAGAAAAGATATGTAATGTACACAGTTCCAGGTCATACATCTAAGATTAAGAAAAAGCCCTTCATATTTGGAAATGCCAGAGGGAAAAAGAGGTTACTGCTTCATCAGAAGATGATTTTGAAACAGAAATGTAATACATTAAGTGTGTCTGTGAGGAGAGGGAACACTAGAGCAGACCAGCCCAGAGTAACTCACACCTGCACTTAGGCTTGCCTGAATTTATCTCCTATGTTTGGGCCGCCACATCCTCTGTTTCAGAGCCTCTCTGTCCCACTGCAAATCTGAGCCGCCTCTTCCGAGCAGGACGGAATGAAATGTGAATAGCAGCTCAGTTCCTGGCAGGATGCACCCAGCAGTCCTGGCCCAACAGGGACCAGTACTTGCCCTCTTAGAAGAGGGAGGAGAGGGGCACTGCCACTGCTCTGGTGCAGTGCTGGCTGCTCCAGCCTCCTGGGCCAGATGCCAGAGGTGCAGGAGGCTCAGCTTTTCCCATTGACTGCCCATGTGCAGAGCTTGGCAGCTCTACTTCACACACAGGGGAAATCACCCAGGGCTGCTCAGGAGCATGGCACGCGAGTGGGCTGCCCCTCACTTCACTCCACAGCTGGTCATCCTCCTGGTGTCTGCTTGAAGTGCTGCTGAGGAGGGCAAACACTCTGTTTTCAGATTATTTTCCCTAAGAAGAGGGGTCCAGGACTGCCTCTACCCCTCAGTAGGTAGATGCTTGCGAAATTTCCTGGTTTGGAGAGGCTGATGCCTGCTGCCTTCTACCTGAGACCCAGTCTGGGCATCTGGGAGTAGCCAACAGCCCACACTAAAGCTCAGGAATAGAGTCTGGGTTAAAACACACACTCATCCTCCCAACATAAAAAATGCAACATAGATGTAGTGACAAAGTGAAAAAATGCTGCTGTGGCCTTACCCCATCAAAGGCCTGAGCAGACAAGAAGTGGAAGGCAGCTAAATGTGGTGCAGAATTAAAAGGGGTCGGCATAGGCAGCCTCCCCAGCCCCGCTCCCCTGCCTTTGTCTCTGAGCTCCATTGGCAGGAGGAGCTTGTGTTTATCTGGGGTCCCTGGAGTCAGTCTGCAAAAGGAGATCCATCCAGAGCCAGTATTATGAATACTCAAATTTACTGCTAAATTTTTTGGTTTTTTAGGTATGCTTGAAAGCTATTTAAGAAGGAAACATTTTGATTCTTCAGTGAAGAATTTGTCAGGGTGGAAACCTCCCTGAAATCCTCTCTGATTCATGGAATATTAACCTACTTAAGCTACATTATGCTCAAAAGCTATGGTGCTGGATGACACGGAAAATCCAGAGGGAGCTAGATCAATCAGAAATTAAGACTTCCAGATGCCATTTTATAAATTAATGATTTGTTTCCCATTTGTACAAGTGCTGATGTAAACAACAATTCTCAGAAACCTCCTAGTATAGAAAAAACCAAAGGGCCAGGCAGCATATTTTAGTGTTACAGTAGTTCAATAAGTGCATTTATTGTAGTTCCTTGGGGGGTTGTGCAATATGTAACATAAAAAAAAAATATGTTTTATGGGCCAAATCCTGCTCTCAAACTTCATTAGAGGCTTTAAACTGGCATAATGGAAAATGAACATGCTTCCTCTGAGATCTCCAAATCTCTTTTGAAATAAGGACAAAAATAGGAACTAAAAATATTTGCCATCTGGAAGGCACATATAGTCTACAAAAGAAAAAAAAAACCATGCAAGGTAGTCACCTACTCATTAGAATTGATTACCTCTTCTAGATATAAAAAGCTATCCACTCAAGCTTTCTTCTTTTGGCACACTCTCCCACAAGTTAAAACTGTGTTTGACAATGATCAAATGAGTATTGACCCTTATATTTTTGCCAAAATCTCACCTAGCTGATTTATCTTTATTAAAATGAAAGAGCTGTTTGTTCTACTTGTACTTGAAATAAATAATTTGGTTGTTTGGGAGTTCATTGTAAGGAAAGGCACAGACACCACCCCATCTGAAATTTTGGTTGTCCAGTGCTGTCAGTCCTTACGTGCTCAGATGTGTACATACAGGTATTTGAATTGGCCCTGCTATATTGCTGTGGAGGGATCGAGCCTTAAAAAAAGAAAAGCCCTTAAAAATAAAATAAAAATAAATCATTAAGAGAAAAAAAAAAAAAATCAGAAGGATAAAGGCGTTCCCAGCTCTTGTGTCAGCACGGCAGGATCAGCCCATTGAAGGGTCAAAATAAGTTCACTGATAAAGCATTGCGTTATGTCCATGTGCGCTCAACATCTAAATAAAAAATTTGGACTGAAGTTCTACAAACAATCTCTTTCTCTTAAATTTCTTCCCACTTTAGTGCCACCTGAGAACTAAGGGCCTTTGTAGCAAGCTCCAGCTTCCAAAGGTAGAGCAAGGTACGCTAAAGAAACTTTTTTTGCTTTTCTGATAAAATGCCTTTGTAACAATATTGTGGGAGCATTCAGTTACTCCCTATGCTTATAGTCTAACCAACAGTTTAGAAATCACAGAGCTCTTAGAAAGAAATATGGTTGTTTCAGTTACTTATCACAATCATTCAAACAGCTTTAAAAATACATGCTTCATGTTGCTTAATATGTTTAAGACCACAGTGAAGGGGAAAAAAAATATATCCCAGTTTCCCAGGAAAAATAATTGCCAAAGCTGAAGGGTCAGTTTCCTCCCCTCCAGGCTTGCAACAAATCAAAGGCATTGCTTGAGAAATGGCTATGGATAACTAGGGAAATAACTAGGAAATGACTAAGAAGCTATTTTATTATGTCTGCAAGAATCCAGTAGTAAACCAATTACCAAAAGAAATAATCTGTCCCTGCACCCTAAAACTGAGCTGTCTGTTCTCTATTTTTGAAAAAATTAGGGCAATCCCAGGGTGAAGGAACAGTGTGTTGCCATTTGTACAACAGGGGCTCGAACATGGCTGTAGTGAATTCTGGTAAAAGTGAGCCAATCCTCCTGTCTTGTCCAAGGGTAGAGATTTAGAGGAATGAAAACGCTGCTTTTTTTTCTTCACTGCTTGAGACAAAGCATCTGGGAGAAAGGGGTTTTCGTGCTCTCTCTGAGGAATGAGAGGAAATGGGAGACTGTGTTTGGGAAGGTTAGAAACAGCACAAGTCTACAGAATTGCCATCTTATGTTTAGGATAACTATTCCCATTGCAGGTTAAACTACTGCTACTTGCAGGTCCTCTAAAGAGGAATGGTTGCTCCAGTAGGCTCACTTCCACAGACACTGCTTACAGAGCATTACACAGACACTGATATTAAATAAATCATAAGCAATCTGGAGGAAAGAAATTCAGTAAAACAGACACCATACTCACCAGAAGATCTGCAGGGCTTGTTATGGCCTGCACACATTTCTACTTGGGAGCACCAGTTGGAGTCAAGCAAGAATCAACAGCATGACATTTACTCAGTGAAAAAAATAAATGCAATAATCTCAGAAAGTGCATCCACACAAACACATGAGCACATCAATCCTGTATTGGCAAGCACTGGAACACCAGGCAGGGAGAGGGCTTCTGCAGAGATAGAGATGAAAAGAGGCAGAGCAGTAAATACTGCTGTCAGTTCCTAAGGCAGATCATGTGTGGAAAGAGTTTTGAGGAACCAAGCTATCAGCTAAGGGTAGACCCCAACTCCAAGTAATGTTCGACTGATAGACAGCTACGCCATGGTGTCCAGGTTCCAGTGGATAATTTCACAGATGAACCTGAAAAGAACAGGGTTGGGTCAGTAATGAGTTTCTTACTGTTGCTTGCTCAAATATGATAATGCAGCACCCCCACTTCCCAAGAAGGTGGGAACAACTAATCAAGAAGTTCAGAGATTCCACCTCTTTTGTGTCTTACTGAGTGGAAGGCAGTCCTGGTTTATGGTCTGGGTATAGTCTGGAATCTACCCCTAAAAATGCTCCAAGGGTAGGTAACTTGTTTTGTTCCAATGGAATTTTGCTGGATTAGAAGACCATTTTTGTTTATTCTGTAGACAGACAGTCTTCAATCTATACCATCTTCTGAAAGCTAGTTTAACACTGTAAACTGTTTTCATATTATCCTTTGCATTAAAGAACTAAGAACATAATCCAAAGATGAAAAAAATCTCTTTTCCTGACCCACCACTCTTCAAGAATTTATAATTTTAGTTTCATGTAAGCTTTGCTATGATAATTCCCAAGGTCAGACCTTCAGGACTCAGTGAGATTTAGACTGGAACACAGCTTTTTCTGCCCGCATCCAAATTCTCATGCTCACAAGATAGCCAAAGCACTTTGGCTAGAACTTTTCAGCTCCACATGAAGGCACCAAATGAATTACAGTACACACTGTATTCAATAACAGTGAATACTTCAAAGCTTCCTAATAACTAGGGCATGAATGTAAAATGTGTTGCTCTGCACATCTAAGAGTTTTCCCCTTTCTCATCATGTTCTTTGAAAAGGTGGCTTTATTCAGATTTTTGTGACTGTTCTTGTTCTACAAAAGCACTTTTAGGATTTTATTGAGGTTTACATACACCAGTGTTCAAGACGAAAGGCTTTCATGTCAATTATTAATAACAAAATCTTTCATCTGTCTATTTAAAAAAATAAAAACATGATCCCTTTTTTCCTCATTTTGATGTTTAATTTAGAATGAAAATCAAACTCTTTAAAAAAGTTTTCCTCACTATCACAAGGGAAACTATGATGTTTTTAAGAATTCTCTCTATGAAGATAATGCCTACTAAAAATAAAATAGAAAATAATAAAATAAAGGGCTTAATCCTTTTTAAGGAAATGTTGAACATATTTAATGATTTCAACAGGAGTGGAAATAAAGTCAGGATCTCATGGAATCAGAACACAAAATGCTGTTTCTACTAATGTATTTGGGGATAATCAGTTCATTGGCTTAGAAAGCAACTCAACAGGGACTTCAAGAGCTGTAAAAAATGGAAATATCCCTGATTCAAAGAAAACCCTCTTTGGTTTGACATCTGTTCCTTCAAAACATCGCAGCAAGACCACAGACTATCCCTGTATTACCACAGAGCATGAAGGCTTGTCCTGTGATGACCTAGAGTCCTGGTGCCTTGCCATGTTGCAGTGTAATTGTTGATTGACAGACACCTAAGCCTGCAGTACAAGCAATTAAAGTCGCTGGTGCTCTGCAAGAGTCATTTCATAGCCCTTGGTGGAGCATTGCTGCCCAGGCCCTGTCCAGGACCTGTGTCTCTCACATTTCATGGCATTTTAAAACTAGAACTGGAAGTGGATTCTATTTAGCTCATTTTTATTTCTGTAGCACTAACTATCACATAAAAATCCTGCTTCCCTGAAACAGTCATCAGGTGTCACTTTATACGGAGTTCCCTTCAAAATTTTGGACAGATCTACCAAATTTCATAGTTAGGGTTTGGAATTATTTTGTTTGAGACAGCAGTGCTTGCAGTTCTTGAATTTAATTTTAAAAAGTTCTTGCCCTTCTAATTACATTTATATTTCAATTAAGATTCAATATTTCTAGCCTGATTTCATGTTTCTAACACATTTCATCCCTGAATTTTGAGCTATGGGTGGTTATACCTCTAAGTACTTTCCTACAGCCCCAACACAGTGCAAGTGCTACAAAAGTCAGGTGGTTATGTACCTTGTCTTGATGTGGTCTCTCCCATCAGCTCTCGGAATCACATTTATTAAGGTGTCCTGATTGCAATAAAAACAGAAAAGGATATCAGCAAGCATCTTGGAAGTCATATTTATAAAATGTCACTAGATTTATTCTTTTAAAGGAAACAGCAGATAAAATAACCCAAATATATTTTTCTGTAACTTTTTCTCCCTGTGCACAATGCAGCTGCACTTCAGAGCAGTTGCACACTCCTTTCTCAGTATAAAATCGATAATACTTCCATTGTCTTCTCTAGCAGCTCCTATGACAATTAAAGCTGAATTTATTTCATGGCGTTCACAAAAAAATAAACCCTAACAAACTCAAGCCTCTAAAAAGTTTGGAATCCATTCCAAAATACTCTTTAAAAACCCACAGGAGCAAGTTCATATTATGCATCTGACAATATAGAGAGAGGAAAGATAAAAGGAGCGTGAGTTGGTGCTTAGATCTAATGACAGGGATTCAAATATTTGAACTGCCATTTCAGCTTCAGTACTGATTAATCATATAATCTCTGACACATTATAGCCACACCATGCCTTAGTTTGACCCTCTTTATATTGAGGACAACAATATTCACCCCCATTTCTGAAGAGGTTTAGAAGTTTTGTGCAAAGAACACCAGATAAGTATAAAAAGTTACAATCATCAGTTTTGGTTATCAGAGAAGTTAAGGGGCTCCCTTCACACATGACTGATGAGTGCTTTGGGAGGAAAATGAAGTGTTTGGGCATAATTCTACCTTTTGTTACCTTTTCTGCCTTAAATTACTACTTTTCATCTTCTGATTAGGCTAGTGCTGATTTGGAAATCTTAGCCATACTCTTAAGTGAAATAAACCACTCAGCTTTTTATCTGACAGCATTGAAACTCTTTCATTGTACATGGAGGTGTGTTAATTACCTGTTCTTACTTCACTTCCTTCCCTCCTGCCACACAAATGAAGAGGCTAATCCTGTTTTACTCATCATGAATGATAGCAAAGGTGTGATTCATTTGCTCTAATTTAGTCACCATCTGCCCAGGGTTTGAGGCAGGTACCCTCAGTCCCCTTTATTATCAGTAGAGAGAAACAGGTATCTCCAGAGAGCAATTTATCTTATCCTGTGATGGGGGTGTCTAAAATAGGTCAGAAAATCACACTCTGGAGGTATCTATTATATTTCTGGGAGCATTAAGGGAGCCTGAGGTGAGTGGCTCAAACTTGGGTGCATAACTTTTAGACATGCCACGCAGAATATCCACAACAGCTGCTAAAATGATCCCATGCTGGTATAATAATTCTCACTGCAGGCTGATACAACCTAAATGGGACCGACATCTCAGAGAACAGATAAAGTCTGGCATGAACAGTCATACTTAGCAACTGTGAATTTGATGCCTGACATTAATCAGGAGATAATAGTGAGATTGTAGCTTTGAGAGCCATCAGATGAACTCGACCCAGTCATCATTAATCAAACACGCTTTGCTTTCACATCCCATACTTTGGGGCCTCCATGCATGAGGCAGAGATGTTAAAACGTGCAGCTGAGCATCTCTTTTTCTGGAACAGCAAGTTCCTTATTGCTAATAATAGTAAATTAGTTACTATTGATTCTCAAACACCGTGGTTATCCCAGTCTAATCATTAACCTTCCTGCAAGGTAGGAAGGTTCCCTATTAAAGGGAATCAATTTTAAATCTGGGGCCTTGCTAAAACAACAACTGTAGATGTTAAAAGGCTGGCAGAGAAAATTTTCTCTGCCAGCCTTTTAGCATCTACAAACAACAAAAAAATTTAAAAATAGGATACTTAAAGGTTTGTCATGAGTGTTCAGAGGTACTTTTGACAAAGTATTAAAGATGTAGGAAGACTTAGTTTTCCACAAAAATCTAAACACATGACCCAGATCTCCCAGGTATGTGGATAATCATCACTGCAGCCATCACTGCAATGCAATTGTCTCTCAGGGGACTGTGGTACATGTTATAGGGCACTCTGCAACAGCACATAACAGCTTAGGACAAGAATTAGCTAAACTTATTGAGCTGCTGACACTCCTTCCCAAAAAACTTTGGTTTCTATGCCATTAGCACAGAGGCCTCAAGTGAGAAGATAAATTAACAAAGAAACTGCCAACAAAATCAAAAAGGAAAGAAAAAAGTTGGTGCTTCTCTATGTAAAAGCCTATTGGTACCTCCAGAAAGCTGTTTGTATCTGTCCCTCCCTTGAGTTTTTCTCTCCTCCAATCCTGTGCCATCCTAACCACTTTTGAATATCACAGTTGCTTCCTTTACTGTTTTACTAAATCACAGCTCTTCAGACCTGAGGTGTTGGAGCTACTGAGCATAAATTATGTTCTACCCTGGGAAGGGACTCTACTCTCAGCAGCACAGATTTTCTTCCCTTAGAAATCTGGCTTGAGTTAATTCAATGTGACACCATCACCCTCCTCCCCAGCAAACAAACAACTGTCCTGTTTTGAACTCATGCCACTTTTTGCTCATTATTTCCTCATTATTAGTTTCAACTGACTCTCAGTCTTAGCAGCTGTCCCATGTAACCTCATCCATAATTTTTCATTCCAACATGAACATCACAAAAGGAAACTTTTTTCCTCTCCCAGAAATGCCTTTCAAGGGGCCTTGCACTTCAAAATCACTACAGTTCTTGAAAATTTGACTTCATATCTTTTCCCTTATGAGAGAAAATATTCCCCATTAGATATAAAAAAGCTGAAATAACAAGAAAATATGGAGAACTCACAAGAGTGAAAAGAGCACAGGAACCAACAGCCCATCTGCTAAGGAACTATTTAAGCTACAGTTGCCCCCCTGGTCCAAATTTAAGGCTTAGCCTGAAAGTGGGGTGGAGTTGAGGAAATATTCAGGCTTAAAAAATGCATTTTTAAGAAGCTGTTACTTCTCTGCGTGAAATGACAGAAACTGTTGAGCTCTTCTATTGGCAGTGTTGCTCTTTGTTTTATATAATTTCCCAGTCAACATTTTGTGTTTTGTGGTAACTTGCACAACAGGGATCCTGTGTAGAAATACCCACATCCAAACCCTCTATATTTTCAAGAGAAACCAATATTGATGTTTTTCAAGCCAGCATTTTATTCAAAGGATCCCCAATATGCAGAAAACTTTACCCAAACAACAGCAACAGCCCACTATTCTTCTTGTTTACAAGAAACAAAATGACTTACAGTAAAATATGTATCTGTCAATTAGGCTCAGAATTCCCAAATTCAAATGGGCATCTGTGTATAGATATTTGGTAGGCAGTTGTACAAGTGCTTCACTTGCACACCCACATCTTAATTTACTGTTACTGTGTTTATTAGGTTTAGCTCCACAGGCACATCCTTGTCTTAGAGTCAGCAATAATCTTCAATTTACATTTTAAACTAGTAAAATTTGACTAGGAAGAGGGTACCAAGGAATAAAATAACTTCTACAGATTTCCTTCTTGGGCCAATGTTGGAACTGGGAATAACATCAAATTCTGATCTCTGGTATGGCATTATTAATACAGACCCAGCTTTATTTTAAATCAAAGTTGCTGGAAAACAGAGCAGCACCGAGTCGAAAATGTGTGTGTCTCATCTGAATGCAAATCTGTAGTCAGATTTTTGGCTTTTTGTAGCCATCACATAGCACCATGCAGATTATTCTGTGTTTGTTGTACACAAATGATAATTTTGATAACTGGAAAATGCCAATCTCTTGCCTGAGTCTTAGGGAATCAAACTGAACTGACTACAGAAGCACAAAGGCTACAACCTGCATCAAAGGTATAATCATCCTGACTAGTGGAATAAAAACGATTTAGGTCACACCACAGAAGTACTCAAAAATCAACACTGCCGTGAATGCAAAATGAGACTGAAACCAACAGTTAGCCTGAACTTTGTTCACAAATTCAAATTGCCAACAGCAGCAATGCCAGCTCTCACTGTTTTCTTTGGGACTGTTGTGATATTTGTTGTTCTTCTTAAAGTCCTGGCACCTGTGGTCAAGGGATTAGGTGTTGATCTCTGCTTTCTTCTAAAATAAAAGTAACTTTTTCAAGTTTGAGGAAATGCTTCAAAATATTGCCTGTGCATGGCAGGCTATGGACTAGTTCTTCCTGTGCTCCAGAGCAGCCAGACCCAAAGCAGCTCTGAAGCAGAAAGCACACAGTGACAGTGCTGTTAGTAACTCCTGAGGAGCTGTATGGGCTCGAGCTGCCTACTATTAAGATTTTTGGAAAGCTGTTTGCTTGTGCTCTGCTGGTGTAAAGAATAGGCAGAGCAAATTCATGTTTGCCTCTTCAGACAAAAGGTAAACTGAATGAAAATGCCTCAACCCCATGTTCTCCCCAAGATTTGCTCCAATATCATGATTTTCTTGCCAGGTGAAATGTATGTGGGATTGCAGGATGTTTCTGTAGCCTAAGAGGTTGTGAAAACACACTTGCATGTGAGAAAGCTTCCCAGTGCTGTCCTGCTCTGAGAGGACTGGACAAACAGTGTACAGGATATGGTTCAGTTTTTGGTCTTGCAATTTCAATCCACTCACAAATCTAGTGGGACTGAAATAGTCACTTTTCTAAACCTAAGCAGTTGCTGGGAAGAGGAAGAAGAAGATTTTGGGCTGTCATTTGATAGGCACTCTGATCAGGTGCTCTTTATAAGCAATATGATTTATGAACAAGAAAAGAATATTCTTTGTGAGCAGTCACATGTGCCAAACTTGCTATTATTGTTAATTTTGCAAGGATTGGCTAGTAAAAAAAAAAAAAAAAAGCCAGAAATCAAAGACTGGAGATGACCAGTGGGAAGAAGAATGAAAACACCTTCATGTATTTTTTGTTTATATGGAGTTTTCCTGGAATGGCCCATCTGAATCAGAATAGTATTGACTGTTAAGCATCTAGAGTGAAGAAGTGTGAATTTTCCTATTCAGTTTGTAAGAACAGGGCTTCCCCTTACCCAGCCAACACTTCTTGTTTCTGTTGTTTGAATCCCTCTCTAAAACAAAAGGTTTAAAATATGAGAACAGAAGTCAAGGATACAAATTTGAAATATTTGTTTGATTTTGCTATTTGTGACCTTCACTTATTCTCACAAAATCGTGACACCAGTGAAATTGTGCTGGGTTTCCATCTTTGTAAGTTCAGCACCAATTCCTGCACAAAAGAATAAAGTGTGTTAAACTCTGTAAAGCTTTTCTCCAAGATATTCCTGTTCAAGGGACTACTGTCAGTGCAGTCCTAGCTCCCAAAGTTCAAATTCCAAATTTTCCAGTGTTTGGAAGAACCATAATATTTACCAATACCTTTAAATTTCTAATTTTCATATACATCTACATCCTGGCACACAAGGAAATATTCCAAATACCTTATGCTTTTTATAGCTGTTTATTCCAAATGAAATAATGAAATAAACCAGGCAATGTACAGAGTAGATTACAGAGGAGATTTTACCTGCTGCTCTGAGGTTAGGTGTGAATATAACCAACACTGGAAAGCACACTTCTAATTTTGCTGAACCACAAGACTAGAAATTAAATGAGAATTTCCATTCAGAGAGAGCAGCCTTCCTTTAAGTGCATGAAGGGAAGATGTATGAGGTAAGAAAAGTATATTTAGGTATTGTCTGCCTTGATTATACCATCTCTCTTAGTTTTTCAAAGGACTAGGAAAATATCTGGCTTGAATTCTCAGCAAGTTGGGCTTAGAAATGTTACTGAAGTGTAATAGCTCCCCCTGCCAGGTTTAGATTACAAGCTACATTTCATATGTGTGTACATACCCTCACACACACTCCAGAAATAAATTAGCACCTATGTTAGTATTTGCTGTCGCTGCTTTAGTCTTCAATGATTATTAGATCAAAAGAAAAAAAATATATGCACTTGATACCTAATGTGTATTAAAGTAATTTTGTAAAACTTTCAAAGAAGTAGATATTAATATTAATTTGAATTCAGTATGGGCAGGAGAAATGTAAAATTATTCCAAGTGGTAAGGTAGAAATAAACTTAATTACAAAATTTTAATTTTGCTTTAATTTACTGTTAACTTTTCAGTCTTCTATCAAATTAACCTATTTTTTAATCTCAGACAATTTCATGAAAGGTAATTGTGGTCTAAAACTGTTGCCTGCTGGCAAGCTAGGACCAAACTTTTTGTTGCACAATGTTCAGTCCATTTTTGGCTTCAGTAAAGCTGATGACAAGAGTTCAGAGCTAACCACCTTAACCTTCAGAAACCTACACTTACAACTGACGCCAAGAAATCCTACAGGATGATTCTGAAAGTCAAGCTATTCAATTAAAATTGTATCTGAACAGGTAGAACTCAAATCTTTCATGAAGGCCCCAGTTCTAAAAACACTTAACAACTCTATGGACACATGAAAATGTTTACATAGGTGTCTATATCTACAGAAGAGATATAATGGTAGTGACTAGGCTGAAGTCTTGAAAATCTCAGTGTGAAAGTATGTAGTAGTAGTAATAATAATAATAATAACAATAATAATAGGTAATTATTCAAGGAAAAAAAAAATTGCCATCCTCTGTTTCCTCTTCCATCTCATCCCCACCCTGGTTTATGCATTAATTTAGACCCAGCAAATTTTTTGATACTCTTGCAGTTAATTTACAATGAGTCAGTGAGGCATCCTTCACCTTTAATGCAAATTACCAGTGTATGTGATTAATGAATTTTTTATTGCTGGCTGTTTACTACAGTCAGTTCAAAATATTGAGGAACTATAAATTAGGTCCCATGGAAATCGTGGAATTGTTTAGGAAAACATAGTCATAATGTAGTAAAAAATTGTTCTTCAGCTTTTCTTTTTCAGCTGCTGCTATTTGAGACCCCCTATTTTCAAAACTGGGACAAAAGATTTTCCAGTGAGGTCACCAAGTTCTTAAATTGAATGTCATGTTCTGGAAGGAGTTGGACCATGTGGTAAGAATGAAAGGAGAAGTGTGACATGGTAGCTGTGGGAATCAAAAAGGTGCTTGCTGAAAAAAATTCCTCCAGGAAACACCAGTTAGGACTTTGAGAGGGAAGGCCCTGGCAGAGCCAAGTAAGGCTGGTGGTGGAGTCTCTTTTCTCTCTCTGTAAAATATGTTAGAACAGTAAGTGTTTATATGGAACTAAAAGACCGCTTTGATCTCACCGTAGTGATGGAGTTGACAACAGCAGCAAACAGTTGCGGAGTCTATCTGTCATGATTTGAGATGCTGAGCTTTAGGGATACACAAGAGGAGATAAAGTTGAGATGAAGATAAATGTGCTTATTTCCTTATGGCTATTCCATTTCACTGTCATTAGCACGGGAATTCTCAGGCACAAAAAGCACCATATTCAGAAAAAGTCGTTCAACAGACACCTATTTTTCAAGACTGTCCAGTGCTAAGCAAGTAAGACAAGGGTGTGCTTTAATTATTTTTTGCCAATTGTTTCGCCATTATTCCTCTCATCACTTTTAAGGAGAAAAATAAGGAACAAATTCCTATCATTTAATGCTTTGATATTAAACCATTGGACACTTCTGGGGCTGCGATCAACTCCAAGCTCATATCCTGTGCTGCTGACAGCTGTAATAGTATCAGTATGGATCCCAGGAAAAGCTGCAGTAAATTGAAGTGAGGAATTTTTGCAGCTTGAAGTCTTGTGTCCTTTATAAGTGAAATGGTTTTTTTTATGCCTGCTTGTATGAAATCAAAGGCAAGGCTCCTGTTCAACACTGATCTACAAATAGGGATATATTTTGCCCATTTGACCAAAAACTTGAGACGTGAATACTTGGTTTGAGAGACATCAAATAAATACAGGAACTTTGCAAAATAAAGTTTGACAGGCAATATTAGAGACTCCCTAGATCATTAGTCACTTTTGAACATCTTATGTTTCCCTTCTAGGAGCTGGATTCAGGAATCTGTCTAGTAGGAGGCAAAGTCCATAAAAAGAAAATGAAATCACAAAATTAATCACACATCTATTACTTGTCTATTAGGTGTTTTGTCTTTTATAAAAGCATTACAAAGACATAAAATAAAACAATACATGTTGATTTTTGGGAGAGTATGAGTCGAATAGAGAAAACCGTCTAAGCTTTCATGGGAGCTGGAGAAAATGCATGATAATTTTCATATTGTAATGGTCTGCCTTCACTATGAGAAGACTTTAAGTCTCTTTTGTATGATTAAGGTACACCGGTCTTAAAATAGAGAAAATTGAAGTGGTCAAGAGGTGACCAGGAAGAATAAGCACACAGGTAAAGCACAAAGCATTTCGGTCCATGTCTCAAAGATTGCAGTATGGTTTGACTTGAGTTTATATCTGTTACTGAGCACAGAAAATTTTGTAAATGCATAATTAGCATGTCCATTTGACAGCCTACATGATCCTCCAGTACATCTGAGGGAAAAGATCAAAGCTAAAGAATTCACAGACTTGTGTGTGCAACTGTGAAGTTATTGTATGACGTTTTTCAGTTTAACTACAAATTCTACTTGTATGTAAAAATGTCATTTACATTTTTGCAGAAGTTCTTCTAAATTAACTTTCATTATTTATTAATTTAACCTGATGATGTCTTATAATTAGAACTGCTGAGAGATTGACTACAGTATGGCATTTCCCTATAATTGGAACTGCATTGTTCATGATTGTAGAGGTTTTTAATATACTCACTCACACCTCTGGTTGCTTGAGGAATGAAGAGGGTGCAAAGAGCTAAAGACCCTGAAAATATGGGCACGTGTAAATACATATAACTATAATGTTACAAATCTAGGCTAAGAGTAGTTTATTTTAAGTGATTTAGATGGCAAATAGTTATTCTGATATGGAAAGAAGCAGCAGGAAAGTGAATGGTAGCCCAGAAGTTGTTAAATTATACATAGGGGCTCCTTGAAGGTCTGGTTATATAGCTATATATATGCATTTCAATATAGGAATTGAAATTCCTATATTGAATGGCAAATGATAGTTGCATACCATAATAATAATAATTACTTTTTATTTACAGTGGTAGGAATTACCTCAATTTTATACTGGAATAACAAAGACATAGATCTGGTCACTGTCTTTGTCTAACAGTTCTTTCAGCCAAAGGGTGACAGAACCAGAAATTACTCCATTCTCTTTTAAGAGGAAGAGAAATCATGGAGTAAGGACATCATCAAACTATAGGTTTAATTGATTCCCTTTATTTCATATCAGAAATATTGCATTGTGCATCTGAGTCTTTAATGAGCCCAGCCAAGACAAAAGAAAGATGCTCTGTTCTCACTGACCTCTCTGGCTGCGGCAAATCCCTGAGGTGCAAGGCAGGGAGAGCAACTGAAGTTTTTCAAGAGAGCTAAAACACTGGGATGGCAAAGCAGCAAAAGCTTCTGCATTCCAGATGGAGCATTGTTAATATTCTGGTTTTGTGGCTGCGCTATTTCGAAACAAATAGAACAAAGTAATAAAAAACAAAGTTCATTTGCCATATGGCTGTTTATCTCTCTGTGCTACAGCTCAGAGATAAGTAATGTATGGTCTCTCAATATGGCACATCCACACGCTCCTCCCAGGTGCATACGATATAGCACACCTAGATTAGCACAAGCCAAACTCCTTTTGATTGCATTGAACATGTGGCATCGTGGCTTAAGGGATTTTCTCCTTCAGTTGAAGTATAAGATATGTTTGACAGCCAGGAGAGGAAAAGATGCATTTAGGACTGAAAGGAAGAGTAAAGGGGGAAGAAGCAGGTGGATGGAAAGGCACAAAAGATAACGTGGTTGGTTGTTCAATGTATTCTATGTGAAATTAGTGCTCAGGAATGATAGGATTCTGACAGCCCAAACAAACCAAGATTTGCCTCAAGGGAGAGTGAAACATGAGCAGCAGCATCCCTGGCTCACCACCATCAGGAGATTTGAGTGGATAGAAATTTGAGTGGATACAAATTTCTGGTACCCAGCAGAGAATGACCAGAAATGGCAAGACACCAATACACCTCGGACACTCATAGGTGTGTTCAGGGAGGGAGTGTTGCCTGCATTACAGGCATTTAATGGCATTTGACAGCAAATAAAAATAGCAAATATAAACAGCAAATATAAACATATTTATATCTATATAAAATATAAAAAACAATACCTAGCTAATGTTAACTCAATCTCCAGAATTTTCCTTTGCAGCATAGGGCCGGCACAATATGCTGGCCTTTCTGCCCTCTCCTCTCTTATCTCAGCAGGTGCACCATGAACTTTTAAAAAAAAGTAAAAATAAAAGAAACTTGCTAAGGATCTTAACATCATGTGTTAGTTAATTTTCCTGAATTTGTCAAAAGTAACCATATCAGAGGAATGCCAGCCCTGCCACAACCACAAGCACTTCACAAGTTTAGAGCATCTGGGTCTGTGTGCTGTAGGAGAGCGTGGGTGTGCATTCTTTACACTGCTGCAAGGACGATAAAAGCATGGCTGACGATGCCAGTATAGGTAATACTATCCTTGCAATAGGACAGTTCAAATCTGGAGCAGGTAACTTAGAGAAGTTACTCCATTCCTTTTACCTTCTTTAGTCTTGATTTGATGTTTTGTCTCTTATTTCTAGGACGTGGCTGAAGTTTGGAGTAGAAACACTACACCACTGCATGTAGACACAGAATTTTACTGGGAGACAGTACCACTCCCAGTCTCACAGCTCAGTGATGACCATACAATGTTCATGAAAAAAAATAAAAAAAGTAATGAGAAGCTCACTCTCAAAGCAATTATTCCCACAGCTTCCCATGACTGCTCATTTAGGACAGTCATTTAAGAAAATCAGTGACAACATACAGTATCATTTACATGACTTTGCGACCAGTGACATTCCAACCAAAGGCCTAAAACAAGTTAATAAGGATGTGGTGTCCATAGAAAACCAAACATATCTTTTTGTTTGTTTGTTTTGCTTTGTTTTAATTGAGATGAGACCTCAGAGTTCCTGCAGGTTTTGATGTGCAAAAAAAGTTCTGAGTAGGCATCAAGAGTAACTTGAGGGGAAAAATTATTGTAGCTCATCCATTTTAATTCTGGATAACAAGGCAAAACTTATCTCCTGATAGCTCTCTAGCTATTCTGATGATAGGAACCTCAGTACAAAGCACTTACGCATGCACTTAATTTTAAACCCAGCAGTAATCCTGATTGAATCAAGACGTCTACCTTTGTGCTTAAAGTAAAGCATGTGCTTAAGTACCTTTTTGTATAGGGGCCTTAATTACATTATGTGTGTGAGAGGATATGATAATTTTAGTTGGCTTTCCCAAGAGAGCCTTTAGTTAATAAAATAACTAGGTTTAATACTCTACAGAGTCATATGGGAACAGAATTGTGCTCCTCCTCCTGAAGCTCAGCACAGGGTAGACTGTAATTTAATTGTTGGAAGCACAGAAAGTGCTGAAATGCTGTATGTCTTAATATTGTACTCAAGAGCATGTTTGTTTCTACTATGGAATACCTTGGGAAACCACCACTGTGCAATGCTACCACCAGTTATTCATAACTATGTTTGGATTTCCTGATGTTCAGTTCCAGACTTTAGCTGTTTTACCAGATTAGATAAGGGGAAAAAAAGTCCGATTAACAGGAACTTTTTTAAAGAGAAGGAATGAAAACAAAAGCAAAAATAAAACTCATGTTCTTTTCCAACAGAACCACCTGCTCCAGTGAGAAAATTCAGCACAATAAAGAGAAGACCAAAAGAAAAGGAGGATAGTTCTGTCTGCAAATAGATTATGCTCATGCATGCCTTATTATGATTCTTCTTTGATACTATTCTGTGTGAAAAGGAATGTGTAAGCTGAGCCTGTGAAGTGCATGGCTATGAGAGACAGTGGTGAGCAGAGGAAGGACTGGTACACTCACGGTAGATCCTCAGACATCATACTGAGGTGTTCCTTTCAACCTTTCATCCTCCACAACACTTCACCAAAATGTTCCCTGCAGAACCAGAGCCAAAGGTGGTTGCAGGTAACACCTCAGGGCAGTAGTTTGGGCTGGGCAACTGCAGGCAGGTGGAACCCAAGAGCCAGGTTTTCACCTGAGCCTTACACTGCACAACTTGCTCTGACAGCTACAGAGTCTGGGAGAGATTTTTTTTTTCCCTATTTGTTGGGTATATTTCAGGTGGTTTTATGTATGTAACATGAGTCTTTGTATAACATTACATTGAGCAGCGCAGACTTCTTAAAAGTAGCTTCCCATAGTTGTTACTGACAATGTGCTACTGACTTCCGAAGGTGAAAACTGCAGTAACTCTTTTGAAATAACTGAAGCAAAGCTGAGTCAGATCAAATCAGGATTCATCACCATATTTGTTTGCATCAGCAAAGTTGATTTTGCTTAAATGGCAAAGAGCAACAATTTCTACTAGCTGATTAATACATACTGTGCTTTTATACCATGGACAGGTTTCATGTTTTGTTGGTTTGACAGCATCGCAGTGTGCTTGTGCTTAAAAAACAGTCCTCAGCTGGGAAAAGAACAAAAATATTTTGAATTATCATTAGAAAGACATTTAAATAAAAATTAAATAAAAAAAAAATAAGAAGGCAATATTATGGTTTTTTTACAGATTTTTATTTTAAATGGAGGAATGATCTTTTACCTTAACGTAGAGAATGAGATTTTAGCCCAGTGTTGGAATTTAGGATATGTAGTCATTTAGCATTAAGTTTTACAAAGCTAAAGATTAGAAAATTATCCATTAGAAGTGTTAACTATAAGGGGCTTCCAAGAAATTTCTACTCAGTTCTCTTTGGGATTGATTAGCAAAAGGGATTTATGGGGCTAACTACAACTTCATGCACCAAACTCACACAGTTCAGCTCCTCATGGTCCATGGTCGGATGCCACCTTTTGGCCATCAGCCTGTCTCTGGTTCTATAGGACCAGATATTCCACACATTTCCTAATGCTTGGAATGCAGAGATCCTTTTACACCACCTTCTCATTGATGGAGGATTGAATTAACAACAGCGGGGTTTTAGATCAACACCCTTTCTGTTGATTGAATTAACAACTGCGGGGTTTTTCACAGAAAACCCAGTCGCTGTGACAACCCGCGGGTGTGCAGTGCAAATGAAGGTCTGCAGTCCCTCCCTGAACTGCAGAGTAATAGAGAAATTACTATTTTAATAGCTACATGTTCAGGAGTGTCCTCCCCAAATGTGGGCAAGCAAAGCTCGCTGCTTTTCCAATCCCGTGTTAATAGTTGTGCAGGTGTACAAGCCCTCACGCAGGATTTTAGGGGAGAGGTTGGATAAAACGAGGCTGGGTGTTAGGAAATTGCAGTTAAAAAAGTGATTTTCAATAATGTTACTATTTACAGGCTTAACCTTGTTTCCATCTGAGTCAGCAGCAGACATCCAATGATTTCGATACTGGAGGCTAAAGCACTCAATATCTTTCAAACTATAAGGTCAGAACACAAATTCTTGATGTATAGACCCCCAGCCAGCAAGGGAAAGAGGGGAAGAAACGAAGGTCTATAACGTATGTGTTCAGGAATTTGAGCCCTGGGCTCATCAGCACCAAATTTCCATTTGAATTTGAATAAATTTCTAAGTAATAGAGGAACTAAGTTGGCAAAGTACACATATATTAGTCTAAATTCAGATTAATTTCAGATCTGTGGAACAAACAGCATCCAGCTTCAATCACTTGCATAGTTAAAGTATTTGAATGGCTTAAACTTAGCCATATGCTTAAATCTCTAATGAACAGAGACCAGACTGCCTTTTTTTTAAAAAAAAGCCTTACATTTAACATTTGCCTAAATACCGATTTAAGCTCCAGGACTTAAATCTATGGAATAATTTTAATTTAGAAAGACAGAGGTAGAAAGGCAGAGGAAATTCTTTCCTTCTTCTGAGATGGAAAATCAGACAGAAAGGGACCCTCCTATTTCATATAACACCCCACAGCAACCTCCCCCTTCTATTTTCACTGAAAATAGAAGTTCACTTACTGCCATTCACTTCCCAGGAATCAACTAATTTGAAAACTATTACATCTCCCCTCAGTTTTCTGATCTTCAGACTAAACAAGCCCAGTCCTCTCAAATTTGCTTGTAAGACATTTTTCTATAGGACTTTGATCATACTTGTCATTTTCCTGTGGACTGCTCCTGCTTTCTTCATATCTCTCTTAATATGTAGTAACTTGAAGAGGAGATCAGAGCTGAGGGTTTTACCAGAAAATTGAAAATATTACTTGCTGTGATTTATATGTGACGCTTCTTTTTGTACAGGGTGGCACAAGTGGTTAAAATGATTAATTTATGTACAGATTATTTTCCTTTATAATCCCAAAATAATTTCTGGCAAATCTGCTGTGCCCTCCCTCATCTTATATTTGTGCAGAAGACACATGTTTGGTAAGAAAGAATACAGTTAGGCATAGCTGCTTGGCCTGTGCATCATTTAACCACTTCTTATTTTTCCAGACTATGATTCTGATTTGCTAAGACTGTTTTGAATTCTAATCTTCAGGGTGCTTGAGACTTGTCCCGATTGGATATAATCCACAAAAATTGATAAACATGCTCAATTCCACCCTTCATTACTAAAAATGGGGAATAATACCAAACCCAGGAGAGGTCAAAGTGTGACTCCTCCTTTTCTGCATTGCCCCAGTGTAACAGAAACCCATTTAGAACTAGTTTTTTCTTTTTCTTTTAGTTCTGTTTTCTAACTTGGTGTGCTTACATTTGCCCATTTTGCATTTTCTCGGTTTATTTATGGTAACATCTTCCAAATCATGTCAGAATCAGATGGTGACTCACAACCACTTCATTCCATGAATCCTGTTACCCTGCCATTGAAGGAAAAGTGATTGGTTTGACAGCTTAGTCTGATGTATCTGTCAGTTGTTACTTATCACTTTTACATCCTTTGCTTACAGGTGAGTTGAGTATTGCTTCTTATCTATTTGGCCTAGAATTTCTTTATCTGCAATTCTCCCCTGTTTAAATATCAGATACTACATTCCCCCATTTCCTGCATTCTAGATTTCCAATCATTCTCTCATTTTCCAATTCAGCCACTCTAGATTATTTCAGCACATCCAGAAATAACAGAAAAAGTCCATATTTTTCAAATTAATCTCTAATTTATTCTTTGCTTATATGAATCTCATTTCTTTGTGGTGGAGAACTGGACTGTTTTTTCTTTTTAGTGAAGAATAGAGAAAAAACACCTTGGGAATTCAACATCATCTTTATCATCGTTTATGTAATCCAGGAGCTAATAAGGGAACTAATAGGGGATTTTACTGGGCAGAATCAGATCCAAAACATATTCCAACAATGTAACCAAAGACATGAGGTTTAGTTTAATATTTTTCCTACAATGTATGGGCACACACCTATATAAATATATATATATACATATTAAATTGCATAATGAGCAATTGAAAAATCAAATTAGCAGGAAGATGAAATAGCTTGAAAGCTATTTCAAAAACACCTTTCAACACCTGTAAAATTATTAAAATCTTGGGAAAAAACTACCTTAAACTTTTTCATTGAACTGAAAAAACAGTAATTATAGTTCTGTGCCATGTGGTTCCCAACCTATTACAATAAATATTTTACATTTGTTTTTTCACTTTCTCATTTATTGATCCCTATGCAAAAGTGAATTTAACCTGATACAGAAACATCGAATAGGCAAGGTTCCCCTCTCTATTTGGTGGGCGCAATTTATACACACTTCATTGATCATTTCTGTACACTCGTGTGTATATTGCAATTTTTAGTATAATTTATGAACAAAGGAAGAAGGCATGTAAAATTGTTGGGGTAAACCTGGTGACATGGTAGGGCTTTTGCTTTTTCAGCCTGATGAGCAGAGAAGGAGAGGTTAAGGAACAGGAGGGAAAGGATCCATAATAGTCATCTGACACCCGGAAAGTTTAAAATTGCCCAAGGTAAAAACCAAATAACCACGACTGTAACTTTGCATTATCACCCTAACTTTCCTGGCCCACTTAAGAGTGCACCCGGGAAACGAGGAGTTCATAAATGTTAAATTAGACAGACTTTGCTCTGTGATGCAAGCCATGGCTGTGACCTAAATCAAGAATATAGAATGCCTTTCAGTTAGAGAGTCTGTCACTCTCGTTCCCTTTGATGCTCTTCCTTCACTTTCAGGAAGAGAGCACAGGGAGTTAAGGTTTGTGGCCTGCTCCCCTGTTGTCCCTCATTTTGCAGGCACTAGAAATCCAGATGAAACCTCGAGCAGCACAAGAAGCACACACACAAAATCCCCTTCACTTTCACCAGTAACTTTTTCCCTTATGAAAGTTTCCATCAGAGAGCCAGTGAGCCTTATTATACAGTCACCCAGCTCTGGTTACCACACAGTCATTCAAAACGAAGCATTATATAAACTGCCATAAAAGGTTCCTTCATCTGAACGCTCTCTCGCCGAGGTCCTTTCTTCCTCCCACTTTGAGGTGAGGTAGAAGTGAATGAGTCTCTGCGGGTTCTCTGGCTCCTGCAGATCACAGGGGCTCTGTGGCCCCTTGTAACCTTCCTGGTTATCTTTACTCTGGCAACAGCATCCCTACACAGACAGGGAAGGCTGAGTCAGCAGCCCAGGCCTACCATCCCTTTGTTAGAAACTTGTCCATAAACATTAGCTGTAGGCCTATGTTCCAGCAAACTTCTCTCTGTGTCAAAATTACACACATTTATCAAATGCCTGGAGTTTCTGAATGTGGGACAAAGCTTGCAGCCTCTCCTCTAACTAAAAATAGTTAAAGTCAGAACAGGAGACTGGACTTGGATCTGGTCAGAACTGCCTGAAACATGTGCAGCCCCAAGGAGAGAGAGAGAAGCGGTTCACACCCTTCTGCTCCTCACTGGGGGCTGGGCCATAACACAGCTGGGCCATAGTTAACATACCAAGGACATATCAAGGTTGATTTCTTCTCAAACAGCATAAGATTGTAGACTTGTTCTGTTTCGTGCTTGCATCCTGATTAGACTGCTAGGGTGTCTGTTCTTGGGAAAGGGTTCCAAGAGCGACAGCATTGTTTTTTGGGACTGATGGGAATCTCCTCAACAGGGTGAGAGCACATGGCAAAATATCTGCAGTTCAGTCTGTGTTAATGTCCCTGCTGCTGCTTCTGCTTCGAGGAAGCAACTGGAGACGAATTACTGGTCCTAACTTCCTAATTAAGGAAGAGCTGGAGGGAATACATCATGGGCAGTAGGAAAAAAAACTGAAGAAAAGGAATTTTTTTCTGGTTTATGCTTCAAATGATTCATGACTTGCAATACATCATATGGAGTCCTGGCTCAACAAGAGTCTTAGGCAAGTGTATTGCTTTAACTTGTAACCTTTTCTGAAAACTATTGGGAAATTGAGTAGCGCTTCATTCCAAAAATGAAAGACTAAGTAAGGACAGAAGTTAGACCAGAGAGGAACTATGCTTGTTCTACTGTTTTCAACACTTGCTAGAGATACTATTTTCATGTTAGTCTTTTGTAGCTGATCCCTTTTAGTGGGACTAAAGATTGATGTGTTACCAGTTCAGAAACATGTCTTGTTTCACTATGATTTTAACAAGCCTGTGAGATCTAATGAAGTTTGTAGGGATGTGGAACTCACGAACAAAACTGAAGTAACCTACCCTTAGCTTTGGCCAACTCCATGTCCACCTGAATAAATGACATGATCTAAGGGTCCATCATACATAAGTAACATCCATATAGCGTTGTTCATAGAACAACACCCCTAAAACTAAAATAGATTAATGTTTTCCTTCTCTTCTGTTGTCATAATTTCTACAAAACAGATAGTTTCCTGAAGAAGGCTTCCATTCAGCACCCCTACCATCCTACTTCCTCCCTGAAAAAGTATCAAGAAATATTTATGACATGCAAAAAGGTTTCCATTTCTAAGAGTATGAAATATGTTCTTGTCAGAAATAGAGCATTACACTTGGGTTTTCACTTAAATATGATTTCTGAAAACTAATAAAAAAATTAGAAATGTTGGTGCACAGAAAAATGAAAAGTGAGAAAAAAATGCATAAAAAAATATCCACAGGATAGCATGGGGAACTAAGTGGGGGAAAATTACTTTTGCTTTGGAGGAAGCATTATGTAGGCAAGGCAATTTTATTAACACGGTTGGATAAAATATAAAGGGTTTTCCTAATCTCAGAGACTTCAAAAGAGACTTTTTTTGAGACAATATTAATATCAAAGCCAGTTGTCACTATTATTAAAATGTTCTTTGCTCTTCATTAGTCACAAATGATCCCCTCGACTCACAAAAAGGTACTCGGTAAATTAAAAGCTTTTATGTAACACTCCAACAAAAGTTGAATGACTCCGGAGTTAAAAGGCAACTCTTGTGTCTGTCAATATTCAAAGTGGTACCCAATTTTTTCCTTTTTTAAAGTAGCAATTTCCTTGGGGTATTTATTCATTTATAGATCTATTAAGAGCCTGATGAGGAATGGACGATTAATGAAAAGCTTTGTCGTTCTGACTTCTCACAAGCAATCATTAAAGGCCTGATTTTGCATTGTGGGCAGCCTGCTAGTGCCATGTAAAATCCCTCTGGAGGATAAACAGGTCTATCCATCTCCAGGGCTAAGCGAAGCCTGGATTTATGTCTTTGTGAGGGCAGAGTGGTAATTCCTCGTGCTGGGTACTTTTCCTAACGCACTATGTCTAAGCACTTCAAAAGAGTTTGTTTGCTGATCGCGTTAGCCAGAACACAGCTCATCCCTCCAGTGGGCTGCATTGTGTGACTCTTAATCGCTGTTTAATTGCAGTCTCACACTGCTGAACTTAATGGGAGCTCCTCACCCACTTGCATGGTGAAAGACTGGAGGATAGGATTATGGGATTTTCTTAATGTAGACTCAGAAATACCACACATGATGCGGGGGAGTCACCGGAATTTGCCCACCACTGGATTTGTGCGGTTGCTTAGAGTTGTCTTTCCACCGAGCCGTGTATGTCTCTCTGAGGCTGAGATGTGGGGACTGAGGATCCACTGTTGATTTTCACTTCACATAACCCTGTTGGTGGTACCATTTGTCTATTGTGTTCTTGCCTCATGGGAAGGTTGGTGCTGGAATGGTGGAGGCAGAACTGAGAACCAGATTTCCAGGATTTTATGCCTGCCTTGACACTGATTTGCCTTAACTGAAGAGTTATATCACTTTTCCCCTTTGTGCCTCAATTTTTCTATTTATAAAATGGGAAAAGAAACCATGGGCTAAGGCTGAATTAATACCTTTAGACTGCAAAAGAAAGGTAATATAGTAGTACAAAGTATTAATTATTATATTATCTCTCTCTCTTTAATGGATTTATATTTAATTCAGTTACAGAGAGATGCTTTGTTCGCATAATAACATTTTCTACTGCCTTTGAGGCTCATAGGAGAAAGCTTGTGGGAAGGAAACTGGTAAGTGTTTGAATTTAGAAATGCTGCTGGTTTCAGTGTATTTAAAATGCTGTTGAAGTCGGGACAATTTAAATGTGTGAGATTTCAAATGTCTCATTGACACACATCGCAAATTCCTTCATTGCCTGAGGGAGCTACAGCAAAAGGAAAAGTTGGAGTCTTTTAGTTTCACAGTTAAGGCAGCTTTTTTTTAAAGTGAGTTAATGATGGAGCATTTGCCTGTGCAGTTGTAACAGAGCAATCTGTCACTGTGAGAAGACTCCTGGGGTGACTACCAAGACATGTTAACTAGCAATGGTACCTCCATTGTACATGACCCGTTGCTCGCCCCGGTGTTGCAATATATTCCAGCCAGATTCCTGAGTGAGAAATGGGAGTGGATTCATGTTTTGAACAGAG